>NW_017257515.1:0-203738 GCF_001594055.1 Mycetomoellerius zeteki
TTCATCTTTTTAAATATTCTTATTATATAAATAACATTAATTATATTTTAATATAATATTTGTAAAGACGTAGTGTTAATTATAGAGAAAAGAAACAAAGAGCGCGATAAAAGACATCAATTTCAAAAAAATTAAAATTAAAAAAGATATTAAATATATGAAGGAGAAGATAGCGCAGAGTAATAAACTTCAACCATCCCGACCAACGCGTTCTCAAATCATACAACGATATCGATCACTTTTGTCTAGAGTTCAATGTTAGGTCGAGTACTCGACCTCAATGAGGCTCAATCGTGACTTAAACGTCGGAGGATCTCATCGACTTCCGGCCAATCAACGGTGAAACAATGTTCACTAGAATTCATGAAGGCTTTAAAAGCGGTCCATCTATGTTACAAAGCGAGATAAGCGACTGCATTTACGGTAGCGCGGCTCCTTCTATTCGAAAACAGTCTACCGCCGAAAGCCGCAACAGAATTGAATACATTCCCGTATACACGTATGCATCTGCATATTTATCGGACGCAGTAATGCACCAGTTGATAACGACAGATGCGCCCTTGCTGTCGAAGCGAGGCCGACGCATTGAATGAAATTCCTTCGCGCATTTCAAATTATTATGCAGGAATTCGCGTCAAACAAACTGCATGTTTACATTCATAGAGGAGGCCCGCACTAATTACATGGATAATTGAGTTCCGGCGAAATGAGTTGGTTTTCACATATGTTGTAGCTAACAATAATGTGATGAACAAAAAATAATATGGTTTCTTGAGTTACAGTGAGTTTTACGTTTCTGATATTCGAAGAACTATCCATTATGTGAGCCATGTGTATATAACATTTTTTTGTTCACCACATTATAAGTTACAACGTGAAAACCAACTCATTTCACCGAGACCCAATTTTCCGTGTAATTAGTACGGAGTCCTTTAAATTAAACGAAACTGTTCTACGGACGCATTATTTGTGTGTAATTAAAATTTCACGGATTTGTTTATTTACCATAGAATATTTAATTGTGTCCGTAGCATTATTATGTATTCATTATAAACTGTAATACATCGTTAATAAGATATATTCGTCATTACATATTTGTGTCATTACATATATATTGCGTTTGTTCATAAAAATTTTAATTACAGTAGAATTATTCGCACGGGACTGCCGTTAATAATGACAAATTACGTAGTTTTGTTAATCTTGTTAGGCCTACAAGAATACTTTGTCCGTAACGAGAAACAACAACTTTATGCAAACGTATGTATGTATGGCATAATATGTCGCTGTCCCATTGCAGTTAGTTGTAGATTCTAAAGATTACGATCGTATACGTATTGTGTGCAAAAATTTTCCAGCGTTCTCAATTTTCACGCTGTCCAATAAAGAAAATTTGAAACATGACCAAGCAATAAAATGACGAGGATAACACGTGACCAAAATTTTATATTTAGACTACGTGGATTTAGAGACGAAATCTTACACATATATATATAATGTATACAAATATTTTATCTCAAAGGCCCATATAAGCCAAATGTAGATTCAAGTCTCGTGCAATGTTATCGGCATCAATTCTGTTGTCTGATTATGTACCAAATGTTTTATATTGGATATATAGTATATGTATATACACATATATATATATGTATATATATGTCCTTATGGTATTATGATTTGTGTTCTATTTGAAACTCTGTGACAACAAGATTTAAGACTATACCCAAAGATGACTTTTCACAGAGTTTTCCACAAGTTATACGAACATTGTCAGAAGTGTATTATCTCTAGGAGAGATTACTTTGAAGGACGTTAAAGGTCATTTGTATATTAATTAAGTGGTGTTTATTCTATCATAATATTCACTAAACTTTATTGCCACCCACATGTATATGTATAATATATATTCGTTATATGTATACACTTATCGAAATATTTATATAATTCATTCTACTTTAAAAAAAAGAGATTATTTCTACAATGTACATTTCTTTCTAAGTGATTATATTTTAAACAGTTTGTATGAAATAGGATTAAAATTACTTTTACAAGATTGCTAATCATATAGGTATTTGCGAAGAAAAAACACGTGCACTGGTGTGTCGATAGGCTGACAAAATGGTTTATCGTAAAAGCAAAGAGAAGTTATTTCCGTGCGTGACACTTTTTACGTGCGACCGTAAAATAGCCTACGGCCGAGGGATTATCCTTCGGGACACGCGTCGGGACATTCTGCCGCTTTTTAACGATCTCTAACGAAATTCAGGAACACCGGAGCGTACTCGATTGGGGCGGGGAAGAAACCTGATAGAAAACACGTCCGTTGAATGGCGAACGCGGACGATCGTGTCTTGACCAGAAATTGAAACTGGTATAATTAGAATGAGTTTAATTTTCCACATTGCGAACAAGACAAGAAGGATGCTCTTCAACAATGAGAATATTTCACATAAGTTCGCAAGCCATTGACGGTTGGACTTAAATAAAAGCTCAACAACATAGCGATGTATTTTAGTGAAGTCGTACTTTGTCATCTGTTAAACTTCAATATATTTAAATCTTCGGTTTATAATTTATAATACGTAAAATCCATTTTAAATCTCTGACTCACGTCAAATTTCAAAATAAAATTCTATTTATAATTTCCTTGCTGTTTTTTTTATATGTTTTATATATTTTGAGTGTTATGAAATGTGTTTATTATACAACACATAAACTTATAAGTAGGGTTCTATTCTGAATTCGTTAGTATATAATTCAGAACAGAGAGAACCCCTATAGAATTCTGAATTCTGATTAATTTTAAATTGTTTAAAGAAGAATATAATAATATAATATTATAATATTAATATTATCTATATATCAAAATGGTTATTTTGTCACAAAATAATTTTCACTATGTTCATGCACAAATTTATTAAATTATGAGTAACCTTGGCATGTGCTTCGTGCACGAGAATTATACTTTCGCTCGCGTGAGCTCTCTTTTCCGTGAGCGCCAGATCTACAGCGTGTCTATGCTTCCCTGCCGTCTCCCCAAGTGACTTGATAAAATACGAGGACATTCGGCGGACATTACTCTTTCAATAATCTTTTTGCCGAGACGCCAAGAGATGAAGTATCATGTTGACGACGGGCGTCGCTCCCGTGTGACAAGAAGAAGGCCGACGCCGACGCTGCGACGAGGCGTTCCGCCGTGTGGAGGTCGAGATGTTTCGAAAGTTAATAATATAACAAAGCACAAGCGAGAGCAGAGCAAGTACGTCCACTCTACAGATCCTTGAGCAAAGTCCTCCGACAGAAACGACCTTCTTTAAGGTCCAATCGTTCGTCTTCGTTGCAAAATTTTTGATAGTCGTGAGTAATAATGATTGACAATAAGACAATAATAATAAATAATTAAATATTCATGACTTATGAACTCCCTCATCTCTCTCTCTCTCTCCCTCATATATCTCTCTCTCTCTCCTTTGATTATAAATAATTTAATAATTACATAATCCATCTATTGCTTGTAGTTCTTGTATAAATGAGGTAGGGTGTTTATGCAACGCTAAGATCATTTCGCGAGGACAGCTCAACATGAAGCTACGCAATGCAATGCGCATACGCACATGTGTGATTTTACGATTGCAGATTATGCGCACTAAAGAAGAGACATGCATGCTTCGCGGGTCTAAACTAGTTTAATACGTCCAATTAATCTAATCATGCCCGACTGTTATTTGTCCCGTGCGAGCACCGTTTTACGTAATACGGAGCAGAGTTTTCAACGAAGCTATCTGTTTGCTTGTAAACACACTCGGAAATTGATTGTCGTCTATACGTATCGCAAGATGAAAAGAGACCTCGACAATTTCTTGATTACGTCTACAATAATCTTATTGATATGAATATAATAATCACATTTTAATTTCAAACTTTCTGTTCGTAATGATCTTGTTATTGTCAGCTCACAATCTCAAGAGAAGTCATGTTTCGCTCTCAGCGGAATAAATATTTTTCTAGAAAAAGTATGCGGATTATTTTATAAATCGTCAAAATAATTTTCTTCCTTAATTAAAATTTTAAACTAAAATATTAATTATTTAATCTTTTATATTAACGTTATCAAAAAAAAAAAAAAAATAATTAAAAAGTAGAATAAATATAAAAAAATTAAATCAATGAGAATTTAAAAGCTATGGGTATTTTTCACGCGCTTTATGCATATTAATACGTTTCAATGTTGTCGATTCACTTTGAAACATTCCACTGATTTATGTTGAATCACATTAAACGTATCCCTTTGGCTCGTATGTTGGCCGCGATAACGCAGGTCACCATTAGCGGAGTTAAGTAAAGCCAGGCGTAAATTCGTAAATGGACGTAATACAAGCGCGTGCACAGTGATGCTTCACAAACGCGATTGCCTCGTGCAATCTGCATACCTAAATACACGCGGCGAGTGCTTGTAAACCTACTTGACCCATTTACCCGATGACCTCGTCGCAAGAGATTTCTGAAGAGAGTATATCTACCTAATGGCGCGGGCGAACTTGTTCCTTGAGTCAAGAACACCGATTATTTTGCCTTTTTTTCTCTTATATTTTGAGAAACAATACTGTAACACAGATTCAAGACGCGGACGGGCGTGCCCTTCGGAATTATTTCACGGACGGTGCCACACAATGTAAAATAAAATATCAAACATCCGAACATCAAACAGTATATCAAACAGTAACTAATTTCAAAAATCTGCAAGAGATAATTTTTTACAAGTAAAAAGACTTACTTATATGCTTAAAAAAATAAAATATAACAAATAAACTATAAAGTAGATAAAAGAGAGTTGGCTTAATAAATATACGGAAGAAAATTAGAACTCTTAAATATTTATGAAACATATTTTCGAATTTTCGATACTAAAAATTACGCCGTGTAAACGTATCTACATAAATTTTAGCATAAAGTCGATTCAAAAGTTTAGCACCGGAATTCACGACACTAAGTGCAAGTTAGCAATAAGTTTTAAAGTACCTACGTGACATCCTCGAAATTTCTTACGGCGCACTTAATGCTCAAGGTGGATTCCCGGAGAATTTGTTCGAAATAGGTAAGTAGGGTACGGCGACGTCATATCCTTCGCTCTGTCCCTCGGTAAATCGATTCCTCGTGCCGGGCGATTCCAGCTTGGAGAAACGTTCGAACAGGAAGTACGAAATGAACGCGCGCCCAATAATTTAATCAGGAAACTTCCGCCAGCTTACGCGACTATGCATTTCTTGCAGTTGCCATCTGACGTATCTCCGACTCCATGCGCAGAAGAAGCCGGCAGAGAATCTTCTAGCTCGCGAGGATCTTGGACACGTATCCGCATCGTAATTCCGTGGACGTGCTCAGACGAGAATATCTTAAGCTTGGGATTAATTTATGATAAAAATCTTTAAGAATATATGCGATTAAATCGATTTTACGGATATTAAGAAATATATTTAGCTATACTTCTAATTTCTACGGAAAAATAATTCTTTTCTTTTTAGTATATTTTTTGTTAAAATAAAAAGATCGACAACTTCGAGGAATTTTATGAAGATAGCATTATAAATAACATTTATAATGAGATTATTTACCTTTGAATAATAATGAGATGATAATATGAAGCGAGGTGAAGGATTAATTCTAATGAAATAACCGCAAAATGAATGCATAATTCATTCGCATTATAACTTTAAACGTTCGTTAGAAATAAAAACTATGCGAATTTTATTAGGAAGAAAAATAATTGATTTAAATGTGAAACACACACACACAAGAAAAGTGAGATATCTCGCGATAAAATTTCGTGGCGCATATTCTATCGGTCTTCTCTTAATATCGTAATAATTTTGTAGAAATAGTTTACAATGACGAAAGTGTCACAGGACGACGATATTTCCAGACAGGTCGACCGAACGTTTTCGAAGGTGAAGACCTCGGGAATGCGATCTAAATTTGCGGTCATCTTGCATACATCTGTGTATATGTGAATACGTGCATGCCGATATGTATGCACGATAAGTACATACGCGTGCACATATGTATTCGATAGCAGATGGCAACTCGATAGCAATAGATGCGGTGGCACATCCCAGCCGCTGCCGCTATGCATACGTGTGAGTGCATCCTCACATAAAGGGGCGGCGTCGGCTGCTCCTTTGTTTTCTCTCGATATAAGAGCGACCTACCGGAACAATCGATGGTTCTCGTTACCGATCTGAACTCGATATTGACCGTGACCTTGATGGCCAGGTATAGTAAGCTTTTTCTACGGGTAGCGAAAAAGGACTTTTTGCTAAAAGCGTACACGGAAAAAACGATTTGCTGAGGTATCTAAAAATTTAACTACATACAGACCTAAAAATAAATGTTATTGGACTATCAAAATGATATAGGACGTTCAAGCTGATTGATAGAATATAAAAATGTTTTGCAGTATTGCTCATCATTGCTTTAGTTTTCTACATAATATTTTAATGGTCTAATTAAATTATTTTCAGATTTATAAGTAAAATTTGTTTGTAGCTACATTTCTAGATATTACAGCAAAATCGTTCTTTCCGTGTATGACAATATCAAGTATCCATGCGAAAAGATAGTTTCAATTCCTTTATATGCCTAAATAATTATAGCTGTTTCCTCAAAAATTATAAATTTTTATGACAAAAAGAATCATTTATCTGGCCATAAAAAATTATAATTTCTGAAAGTCTGTAGATACATATATGAGGCATGCCACAAGAAAATGTAACTTGTAAGTGCTAAAGTAAGTAAATTGTAAGTACTAAAATTGTATAAATGCATTTTATTGTATATGAATGATCTATAAGTACTATGTTCTATTACATATTAATATATATATATATATATATATTCACTCTTAGTTACTGTAAATAATAACAAGACTTACAATATTTTCATTTGTATTTTTACTTGAAATGTTCCGAAATTTGAACTACATTAACAATTTTTTTTAAATGTAAACGTAATTAATAATTTTTATATATCTTTAGTTGAGATAATTTTTTGTAAAATTTTTTAAATGATAATTTTCAAGAAAATCAATTTTCCCTTTCTCCTGAAAAATAAAAAAATAACACTTGCAATATATTTGCTACGACGCACCTCACATGTTATCATTGTTTCATTTAAAAGAACTAATAAAACTATCAAAAGTAAGGTATTAATAGCCGAAATAAATCACAAAAAGCGACATACAAAGGTAGCGAAATTTTTTCATGAGATTCATATTTCATAACTGCGTATATGCAGTTTATATGATGAATTATTTGAAGCACGAATGATGTAAGTTCATAATATAAATTGTTCTTTGAGTATAAAATTATATAATAAAATAAACTTTACATATTATAAAACCTATTCTTATTTCAAATGACTCACATGTGAAACATGTGACATAGCATACATCGTCAGTAATAAATTCAAATACACAAACATGTTTAATGCAAGTTAAAATCCTAGAATTTAAAATGCCATCCAAGTAGACGCCTTTAACATAAATATTGTCATTTCTAAAATCTTGAGAATTACTAATAAAAGCTTATCAATAAAACGATCAGAAATATAAAAAATTATCTTTGTATTTTTAGACACCCTAAATGTGATAATCCACCTTCAACGCGTGTACATGTCAAAAAGTGAAATTGGGACATCGAATAATTATTCCCTGCTAAACGACGCGCCGAATTGTTCCACCTATATACAATACCTATCAAATATCTCTATTTATACGACGTATGCATCACGTAGGTAACGTCTATACAAAGTGGCTGTATCGTTGACCGAAATTATACATATACCGGATATGGAAGTGACGTCTTTGGTCGTCTGTTCCCAATGTATCTGTCGCATCCATGACACGATTCGGAAATCCATAACATGTATTACAAGCGGCTAATGTGTCGCTATATATATCTACAGTTTATTGCACCATATGCATTGAAATGGATAGTGTGTAATAATGGAAAAAAACAATGGTAACAAAATATTAACATTTTTAATAAAGAAAAAGAAGTATCTATCACATCTTTACGTTAAAGTACCTCGTACTGATTATGTGGAAAATTGGATCCCGGTGACATAATTAGAAATGGGTTAATTTTCGTATAATAGTTCAATTCACGTATAATAGCTTATAATGTGTTAAATGGAAGTTATTCGAAAGATATAGCTGAATAAGACTGTGAAAGGTTAATGCTGCAGTATCATAAGTATTGATGAATTTACTTTCTCGTTTATTATTCCTCAATCTTACACATATATGTCATTTATTACTAATTTTCCCATAATAAAAGATGATTTGAAATCATTCTAGAAAAGAATCGGGCAAAAGACTCCGCAATAATTATATAGAAAATTGAGTTTTGATGAAATGAGTTAGTTTTCATGTATAATATAACTTAGAGTATCGTGAACAGAAGATATAGTCATAGACACAAGTAATGGATAATTTTGCAGCTATGTGTGCTCATGTAAACACAAGCTTTATATCTTTGATACACTAGCTCGAAAACTATTCATTATTGAGCCTTCTATGACATCTTTTGTTCACCACATTGCATTGTAAGTTACGTAAAATCTAACTCATTTTATCAGAACCAAATTTTCCAATTAGTGTGGAATCCTTTGCCTGATGGTTTTTTCTAGACTATCTTATTCAAACTATCTGTCGTTGATATTAAAATAACCAAATTATGATTAGAATAACATAATTATTAAATGAAAAAGTAAAAAAGTTTTCGTTAGTTACATATCAATAAAATAATATGTTATACGTACCAAACATTTTTTTCAGTGTAGCATTAACCTTTCACAGTTTTTTCATAAAGCTGTTTTTTAAAATATATAAATTCCTTCCTATAATAAGAGTCTTTCTATTTAATTTACTCATCTAATTAAATTGAGAACAAAATACATTTCGCTTATTAGTAAAAAATAATTTGGATCGTAAAGAGTTAATGCCACAATACCATATGATTTTTAAAAGACAATTTTAATTCAATGCAAGAATATCCAAGCGATAGTCAATGTAGAAATGAAATAAGAAAGATCCGAGCTACTCCATAGAGAAATCTCAAGTTATTCAACTCTTGTATTAATCAACATGCGCAGAAATAACAAAACAGACAACGTGAGTGCGAATTGTTCGATTGGTCTATCCATCGCGTGGAATTTCGAGGTGGAAAAATAAATTCGGTCCTCCATAAAGTGGAAACTGCTGCGGAAGACAGCGAGGATGAAAAAATGCGGACTGGTCCGGCGATAAAGCAAACAAACACGAGCCTGGAGAACTCGAGCACGAGATAATTTATAGTATCGGACGTGAAGCTGACCCAACGGCGAACGAGGGGTCAGGGTCGTGCAGAGGAACGAGTTGGCGAGTTCGTCGGCCACTATATAGGTGATGGCTATTTAATAACTTTCCCTCTCATTTTATATGACAAAAAAAGGTCGAAATCGGATCACGAAAGATTGGATAACGAGTTGCGCGCGCGAGTCGGATAATCGCAGGCCCAGCGGATAAATCATTAGTCTGAGGCCACGCCACCGCCGCAATATTTGCCCGAGAAACACGAGATTGGAAGAAATTCCCATGACATTCTATCTGGCAATTTCAAGCGAATGTATAATTATTATTATAATTATTACATAAATCTCCGACTTCAAAATTAAAATTGCTCTTAAGTCGTCTGTGACGGGCTGATTTTAAATAAGATTTTTTTGTTACTGCTTAAAACGCTTCAATAGGGGACGCCCATATCCATCAGATATCAGTATTTTTTTCTGAAAAGAGCTGATATGATAATGTATTATAAAAGTGGATAATAATCAGAACCTACGACCGCCATCTGCTGGGTACACTTTATACTATACAGTGTCCGGCTTATCCGGTCTTATGGTAATGGCGGTTTCACGCCGCTCATTTATTAAAATGATCGATAATCCTTACTTTATAATGTAACACGCGCCATACACCGAGTCAAGTATGACCCGTTTCGAAGAAAAAAAATTCCCGTGCAAAACTTATGCGCCCAGTTCATGAAGCTTTCTACAATATTAACTCCATTTCCGACAACATTGTGCGAACAATAGCGCGACATTAAATAATTACAATACAATTTGTATGACACAATATACTGTACTGCAAAGTTTACATATTAAATATTAAATGCATCACGAAACATTTTAGTTAAATACAAAATAAGATTTACTCAACTAGAAAAATGCGCACAAATTTTAATCAAGAATAATATGACACACAGAAGTATCTAGCGCAAACAAGATCTCTCTAGAACAACTTTATTACTGTCTCGGAATCCCGTTTCGAAATCCACAAGACTTACATTACTAAACATAAAAAGCTGAAAGATAAATTTACGATGGCATAATTTTCGAAGTACTTATTTAAAATATTTCAAATTCACAAATCTATCGTAAGTTCATCGCAAGCATTAAATTTATTCAAAATATATAATATTCTGAATCCTAATAAATTTAATATTTTAAATACAATACTTTAATCGAGATTATTATTAAATTAAGACACATTCGATATACTCATTATATAAAATCGTTCCTTGAATCAATTTATAATATTCTTATAATATTCTTCGAAAAAAAATAAATTCTTGTTTTAAATATACAATAATGAGTTTTCTAAATTTGTAGTAAGTATATTTTAAGATTATTATCAAGAAAACATTCTTTGTTAAAAATAACCGTTATTTAAAAGGAAAAAAATTAATTGAGTTATCACTTTTCTTAGTAATTAAGAGATCTTTTTCTATGTGTTTTTATACTCTCGCGTCAATATATAAATTCTTTTCTTATAACGCTTCTTTTAAACACTTTTCTCAAAATAAACCATTATTTCATTGCAATTAAAAAATAAGAGAAATATACAGCACATTAAAGCAATATTGCAATAACATTACAACGTTCTAGCAATATTAAAATAACATTGCAAACATCGTAGCAATATTGCTGCAAACTTGTGTGCTATATGGGTATATTACTCTGTTTTCATCTACTCTTATAATTCTTACATCTTCATGTAAAAAAGCTCATTTAACGGTGTAATACCATCAGTAGCGTTTATTATAACGTCCTAAAGTAAATCCTTTAAGAGCGTAGAAGAAAATTACGCGCGGCTGACGAGGAAGGCGAGGTAGAAAATAAACTACAAAGGGATGCAAAGTAGAGGGGTCGTGCGGATTAAAAATGAAGTCTGCCAATTTCCATTTCGTAAATCACGCGGCAATACTCACTGCCAAGCGAATCCGCCGGTGATTCCTTCTCGCAGCCGATCCTTGAGGCTCCGTTGCCTAGAAGGGATGGTGTCTTCCGGTTTAATAGGCGGCCCACCGCCGCCACCACCGGCACCGCTGCCGCCACCGGAGAATAACGCCATACCTTCCGCGTTTCGATAACGTCGATTGTCGAATTGCACTTGACACTCCTCGCGATCCCCGCGATCTCTCTCCTCGCGTCAACAGTTTCACATCGCGTATCGGACAGGCATGATCGAAGCCGCTGATCGACGTATTTCGAGCGGCTGTTTGAAACTGTTCCTACTCCAGATTTATTATTATTTTAGATATTTAAAGAACTCGACTCGCGCGTCGAAAGCTCGGTCCGATTTTCGATCGGTCGCGTCGACAATCAAAGTTCCTTCTCGGGAACGTGCGCGAAAAACACTCGCGAGCGGAGCTTCGGTGAGCTTCGATAGCGGTTATCGTGCACCAGGGTTATCGTCACATGCAAACACTAATTCGCCGATCCGTAATGATCAGCGAATCGATCGGACTTCACTGACGTTGTACTTGTCGCCAACGAGCGTATCAGCTGCACAGGCAGACACGAACGAGCCGCGAACGAATCGCGGCCAAGACGACATCTGATGATGACCGTTGGCAGCGACGTCACTCACCTCTCTTATATTTCCCTCCGCGTCTCACCTCTGACATGGTGCCAATTGTCGCAAATCCCCGGCACACCACGAGTCTACAGGAGCAATCAAATTCAGTTAACTCTTTGATAAATGCGGACGTGACAGCGAATTCACTTCGACAGAAACACGTTTGTTGCGATTATTTCCGAAATTAATAGAAAAAAATGAAATATTGATACGAATCTATATTTTTTCGCGAAATAAATATTTTAATTTTCTAAAATTTAAACGTACTTAATGAACAATTTATGACAACAGATCATCCTAAAAGTGTTTATAAGACTCTTGAAATTAAACGATAAGGACCTCAAAACATAAAAATTCTGAAATATTACTAATTTTATTAAATGGTATCGAGTATCATTCTAGTATTGATTTGAAACGTTTGATGGCACTTCATAAATTTAATTATCTTAATCTACTTATATTAATAATATTTAATAATTTTGGGGCGTTATTTCATTAAATATCGTAGCCAATGAACCATTATTTAAAATATAAATAACACACACATTGTTCAAACCAACGAAAACTCTTTCTATGAAGTCTTATAAAAGAATTAAAAAATTTAATCTCTCCTTCTTTTTTCTTTCTCATTTTTATAAAATGTATGTTCTTTTTTCGCAAAATAAAAAATTTCATGCTAGAAAAAAATTCGTTTTTGTAGTTAGAACTTATTGAGCAATCTTTTACACTCAGAGAAAAACATAGCGATAGCAAATATAATATATATGTAGGTGACTTACAAATTTTTTATCATGTAGGATTAAATTAATGTTGCAATAATTGTAAAATAGTTTATTCAACTATGTGTGTGTGCATGTGTACTTCAATTCTACACATAAAACTTTTATAGTTATTACCTATGTGTAGTTTGCTACCACTATATATCTTTCTCTCTGAGCGTACTTTTACGATTATTCATCGTGATGTAATTTGTATACAATTGATAAAGCTTCTTAATAATTGATAATTAATTACTGGAACAATATTTCTTATTAAGAATATTTCTTATTAAGAGAGAGAACTGAAAGCAAAATAAAAACACTTACATATGATAAATGAATCAGACGGTAGCAAAATGAAATAACACGGGATGTTACCGATGAAAATGATACCGGTGTCGTATACTTAATGTATTCACGTGTCTCCACGCGTTTTAATCTTTTTACGTTATCTCACGTTGCGACAACGCTACGCGAGAACTGCGCACTCATCAAAATAATAACAAAACGTGAACAAAAAACGTATTTATCAGCACAGTTAAAAACTAACCTGTGTGAGATACACACGCACGCACGCACGCACACAGGGTGTTAATTAAGTATGTTGCCATACTCAACAGAGCGATTCTTTGGTTTATTTCAAGTAAAAAGGTTCATATAAACATGTGTCCTAAACGGCTTAGTTTCCGAAATAAAAAAATTTAAACGTGTAGTAATAATCTGTTTATTTGAAAGAAATACAGCTGAACTAGTCAAAAACTAGTCAAAAGCTAGTCAAAAAAACTAGTCAAAAACAGAAAAAAAAATAAATAAAAAATAGGCTTCAGTTCTTCTGATGAAATAAAACAATTAGATGAATTGTTGAAAACGTGTGTACAAGCTAACTGACCCGCAGCAACATCAAAACTGAAATCTATTTTTGATTTTGTGACTTTGACTTTGTCACTTTATTTACGGTTGTGCGAATGGTAACTCACGTGAAGCAAGGCATATTTATGCAGGAAGATATCTCCAACGCAATTTACCGTTTCGTCAAACATTTGCGAACATTCACCTGTATTTCGGAAACTAAGCCGTTTAGGACACATGTTTATAATATTTATATAGACTTTTTTACTTGAAATAAACCAAAGAATCGCTCTGTTGAGTATGGCAACATACTTAACTAAAATCCTGTATATATAGTTACAAAATATGTTTTCTGACAACCATTGTGTTTTCTTGAACAGTTAGCCTCCCCCCCATACCTTTAATGATCGAATCATGAAACGCTGTTTTATATCGAAAGGATATTTCCAAATATTAATTTAATAATCATTCGTTATTTATTGATATATAAATATGCATTTGTAAATTTCAAAGAAACTCGCCTTCAGCTTTGCAAATGCAATCCATCGTTAAAACGTGTATTTTTGTCGATTCATCATAAAAATATACAGACGATCGAGGATTGAGAAAAGAAATGGAGGGTAAACGAGTAATCCGAGAAGGAATTGTCAGAAAAAAAAGAAGAAGTGCCGTTAAGAATGCCAGGAGAAACTGATCGCTGAAGATGGATCGAACATCCTTGTAGACGTTCGAGATAATCAATCAACCGATCTTCTTGACAGACAGCTCTAGTCGCAGGATAACATAACGATCTACGGATGTTCTTACAGCCACGATAGGAGGCTTTCAAAGGAAGAATGAATTGAATTTACAATACAGTCGATAATATATATGTTCACGTTAAACATAAAATCGCTTTATACATATAGTAAATCATAATTTATATTACGATTTATTTTACTTCAGTAACGTTTTATACGGTTTTATGTGGTTGAACATTACTCTTGTCCTAAACGCTCGACATAAAAAAGCAAGAAGATTTTTAATGCATCGACGTGTACACGGTCATCTCGATTCTAAAGGCAGGGCGATCAAATCGAACATAACAACCTCGGTTAAACTTTATTACGTCGAGCTCTGCGCGTATAGTCAAGGCCGCGACGATGATAACAGTCGATCTTAATTATATGGAAATCGAGCAGAGTCTTATTGTTCAGTTGAGACATAATGATTTCCTTTGAAACAGCTGCGACCGTTCGAGTAGAACACAATGATCAAAGTCGAATGTTAGAATATTTAGGTAAAACGTTTATCAAAATATTATATTAATTCTATCATAACTTAATTATGTTTATCAAAGCAGTTGTTATCATCGTAACGTCATAATTTCGATAGCACGATAGATAATTTTACTATAACGCTCCCTCACTTCAAAAGACACAATTAAAAAACGAAAAATATTTTCGATTATTATTTAAGAATGAGTTAAGTAAACATTAATATCAAAGGTGAGCTAAATAATTATTCATTTTACCACATTTTACATTCCAAACAGTCCATCCACAAATTTTTATATTAATTTAATACAAAATGAAGAGATATATTAGAAAGTAGAAATAAACATTAAGTGAAAATTAACACAAGAAATGTAACACTTTGACCAAAGGAAGCAAATTGTAAGAATATATTTCTTCAATAAAATTAACGCTTATCTTTTATTCATTTATCTTAGAATTTACGTTTTAAAACTATATTATTTTTATGTTATCTATTTGTTTACTTACTCATTGTGTTATTTTAACATTAAGAAATGTTAAATATCAATTTAACTTAAAATATTTACATAATCACAGTATGATAAATTAATACTCGAGTATGTTAACAATTCAACACAAAATTCCTTTAAATTTAAGTTTAATTTTTTTAATTTTAAAGACCAGTTTCAATACAAATACAGAATGTATGTTTTTTACTATATAATTTAACTTCATAAAAAATCAAAATCGTCACAATTCAAAAAGATAGATTATTTTAAAAGTTGTGAAATGAAAATGATAAAAATAACATTTGATGTTAAGAATTAGAAATTATAATATTCTTTTTGCGATATTATTCGATTTAGTTAACAATTTTCTGTCAAGTTGAAAAATAGTTTTTCTCCTTTTCTGAGAAATTTCATTTTTTGAGTTATATACTTTTGAAGCAAGGAAGCGATAATTCCATTGTAAATATACAACACTCTTATGTTAGTTTCCTAAATTTTATTTGGTTGCACTTTAGAACACCTATAGTTTATATATAATAGTGTTAAAAAATTGAATAATTAAAAAAATAAATATTTTGAGAATCAACGATCAAAATAGCATCCATTACATGATCTTTTTAAAACGTTAATCTCCATGTTTGACAACTCGGTGATTTATAAAGAAAGTTTATCAAGCACGCTCGATGAATCAGAACGAAAAGTTTCAAAGTAGCTATCTGCTTTCAGGATCATCGTACGTTTGTCTACCCTATACCAAAGGTATCTACGTCAGCGTTTCGAGAGCCGCTTCAATGGCCTTGTAACATATACAAAGGGCGACCTATAAAATCCGCAACACACAGTTCAACCGACATTACAGCGAAAACTCGACTACAGGGAGTTACATGTGGCGACGAATTTTCCGGTGCGGAAATTCCCGTCGTTGCCGATACGACGACGACGGGCTTTTGTATCTCGCTCAAGGGCGTTATCAAGGTTAAGGTCACAATCAAGGTCGTGCCAGTAGCAGCCGTTAATCCCGGTCCTCGTTCCTCGTGGTGAACACACCGGCCTACGCCTCTCCATGTCGAAAGCCTCCCAGTATTGATCTCTCTTCGCCCACCAAACTCGACCAATCCCAGCTGGCATTGCATGGTAACCAACATGCTCCGCCACGTTTTCCGAAGAGAACCAACCTACCGCGGGAGTCCCTACTACCTAAACATTCAAAAAATTCCGTGATAGCCGATACTAAAGCCGCGATTTAATTCGCCGACACGCCGCGCTTCTCGTGCGTACCCTCGGGCGTCGTCGACCTTCGTCCAAATCGCGTGACGATCATCGTCAGGGAGACCTTCAATCTACGATCAGCGTTTAAGTACTGCCTGTTTAATTGTTTACTACTTTTTACTACGGTTACTTAGTCGTTCATTTGATTTAGCAGTTAATGAGAGCTAAAGGACTCTAATTATTACAATTTTTAAGCGTCATAATAATCGATTACTCTCTTTTAGTTAACTTATAGTTCATCTCTTTTTTGATATTATAAGCTGTAAAAATTAAGATAGAAATACGAAGTAGAAATTTTTTATGTAAGTGCTACATATATAAAAGTCTAGTTCGTTACACAGCAAAGCATTAATAATAAAGATGGCCAGAGAAACGAGCAAAATATTAAAAAATAGTAACTGCAATTTATTCATATATCAATAATATGAGAAATAGAATGAACATTCCGCGTATCCTCTGAATCTTTTTCAGTTAGTATATAAATAAAAAATTAAAACTAAACTACAACTTTGACTTTTCTGATAAGTAATGAACAGATTCTAAATACGTAATGGTTTATAAAATTTGTATAAAGATCACTGGAATACATAAAATATAATAATCACTGAAATTCGAAATATAAACATATGCAGATATCAGAAAATTCTAACTTTTTTAATTATTGCCAAAATAAAATAAAATCTACATTGATATTCAAATCTCAATAATACGATAACGCAATATCGTTATCTTTTATATAATTAATAAAATATAACATTTCTGATAACGTTAGGTGAAACGCGACCTTGACACATCTCAACGAAAGCGGGTCATTCTCATGCATTCCCTTGAAACTCCTACACTTACATTTGGCCCAACAAGATGTTCTAGGTAGGTATTGCGCGATTGTTTCGGAAAGTAGGCCATACTCGGCCTACTGCAATCGTAAGGACACTGCACCTGCGCGTCGCAGTATCGCGTGGGTCTATTAAGTGTGCTTATGTGCTTCCTACAATTTATCTACTCGAAATCTTACAATTCATTAACCATTTTCTATTAATCAACCAAAAAATAAACTAAAAAAATTAGATGAATTGAGTTAACTAAAAGAGAATAATCGATCATTGTTATGCATAATAATAGTAATAGTTATAGTTATATATATTCTTTAGCTCTCATTCTCATCAATTCATTAACGTATTTCGAAGCATCATTCTTCAAGATTGCTTTTCTTGTCGACATGAAACTTTCGCTAAACTCTGCTATTTAACTAAAAAATTTCAGCTCAAATGAAATTATTAATCTACAATGAGCTTTCGAATTTGTCAATTGCAAAATAGCTACAATTACTAATTGACAATAGAAATGTCTATTTCGGGTGACATCCACAAATTGATGAGCGATCGTTTTACGCCACTACATAAAAATTCGAACAAAAATTCCAAAATCTATACAAATCTATACGGTTCAATTAATCGAAGCATGATAAATAAGACCGTATAAATCAAAGGCCATTGCAACAAATATCTCGCTAATCTCTCTGATCGTATTAAAATATAATAAATTTTTGCATTTAATAAATTAATGCGTGACCAGTTCTACAGCTTTCTGCGTGATATATACAATGTATATGATATTTGAATATATGTTTTTTTATAGGAAAAAGAGAAAATCGTACATATTGCAAATCTGCTAAATGCACTCGAGCTTTTTGCATAGAAAAAAAAATATGTAATTCCATTTTAATTGTATAACTATATCTATATATTCGAAATAATAAATTGGAATATGCAATATGTTTGCGTTATATTAATACATATTGCATGGTAAACATTACAAATATACTTGTATATATCAAACATGTATGGAACTATAAAAACAGCTGTTAACAATTAAAAAAAAAGGAAACGATGTCTGCCTCCATTCATTTGTACATTTTTTCTCTTTTTTGCTATGACGTTATGTAATTTTATACAATCTTCTCCTGTTTCGAACTCATCTATTCCATTATATGACATGCCGAAACGCAACAGAATTGAGCAGACTTTGCTATGACAATGCAGATAAGAATTTCCATAGTCGTCACGTAACTGTATCCCAGTGTTCTACCTCGTGTCTCAGTTTCGTATCAAATCTACCCAAGTATTTTGCGAGTAAATCGCACGCAAAGGCATCCCTAAGGGAAATACCTACGCACACAAATCCGTCTCAAAATTCATGAAATTTTAAGATCTTGTGAATTAAAATTCTAGATTAAAGATTCCAGAAATTTTACACATATAATATCCAAAGCTCTCCAAAATGAAAAGTTAAAATTCGCAAACAAAAAGAGAAAGTTAAATGTTATTTCTTATTAAAAATTCAGTAACGATAATTTCTGAAGTGCCTACTAAATAATAAATACTGAAAGCAACATTTCAAGAATGATTGCCAAAATACACGTGTATTTTGTAATAAAACGTTATTAGAAATGACAGATAAATAACTGTCACAGTTTTCTTTTAATTTGTTGGTACCACAAAGAATCTTGAAAAAAAAAATTTTTTAAGCATTTTTTAAGAAATCTCTACGATATACTATTGTATATCAACAAATTAAATAACGATTGTAAAATAGATTACATCGACAAGCGAGGAATGTATCCATATGGAAGAACACGCTGGTGCCGAGTTTGCCCAAGCTTTCGTCAAAATCAAAATGCCAGTTGCCTCACCCCGGCCGCGGCCGGAGGCCGATACGTGAGTCGAATCTACTCGTAGAAAATATCAGAGAGGGAAATAAACGTTTATCGAGGGCGCGAGAGAAACAATAAAAATAACTTGGAAGCTTTCCCGAGAGGCCGAGATGTTCAGCAAACATGTTAACACAGGCAGAGGTTCTCAAACACTCCCCAACGCCTAATTTTGTATCCTTTCAACCACGCCCAGTGCATATGAGCTATATGTATTACAGTAGTACATATAGCAATAGCAATGTATATCGATGAGAGAGAGAAATGCTATACATTAGATTGGTACAAAAAAGGTTTGTCATGTTTATCGAATAAAGATAAAAACAAAATCGAAACAAAATTACCGCCACGCGCTTCACAGTATGCTCTTTTTACTGCACCTATAGAGAAACTTTTCAATTCCCTTTTCGCAGAACTTCGATTTTCAGACTTTATTTAACACAAAGCTAAATGGAAAAATCCATCTGATGATAGATCTTTTGTACCAGTCTAAACTATAGTAACAATATGTAAAATGTAAAAATTACATATTTTCGTTATTACATTTATGAAATGTAATAATGTACGAAGATCGCTATCGTACACATGGAAAGAATAGTTTTGCTAAAATATCTAAAAATTTAGTTAGATACAAATCTGAAAATAATGTTGGAATCATTAAAATAATTATGTAAAACGCTCAAGTTGATTGCTATAATGTCAAAACTTTTTGCAGCATTATTGTTATTATGCTTCAATTTCCTACATAATTATTTTGATGGTTCAGTAAAATATATCTATCTAAATTTTTAGATATTTCAGAAAAATTATTCTTTTCGTGTAATTGTACGAAATTAATAAAAAAAACTAATAAAAGAAACAAAAATCAAATGATAAACTTTCAAACCTGGAATGCGAAAATGTACGAAAAAGAAATAGGTCACGTACGAATGAGTTAAATGATTCGGCCGCCGGCATTAACCTCCATAATACACTGACCTATCATTCATTTTATCTCGAGCCTACATAGCGCGAGCATGTTGCAAACGTTATCCGGTACGGTGCAATGTTTCGTAGCACGTAGTGCATATTGGATTACAATGAATCCTCTTATGATGTGGCGCAAAGCTCTCAAGGTTGTACTGCGACCTTTGCCATTATCAACAACGAATCGCGAAAAAGTAAGCCCTCACTATATAACTCGGAGCGAGGAGTCCTCGGAACTCCAGGAGGATCTCTTGCCGTCTTATTCCAGTTCGGTAAATCGCGAATATTCGTGAATGTTGCACAACTGAATTTACTTGTTATCTACGATGCAACGGTATTACGTCTTACGCAAGTACAAATATTGATGTGAGTAATAAATATTGAATCGAAACAAAAGTAGCATTACTTCATTTGTATCATGTCTACATATTTTCGCCTAGCACACCATTCTATAAAGCAAAGTTTCAGCTTTAAGAACCTGTTTTTTAATTGCAGTACGATGATTTTTAACGAGTCAATTTTGAGCAATCAAAGTCTCAAAGTGTTTCTTTTATTTAATCTGCAATAATTTAGTATTATAATAAAAAATCTTAAGAACATTTCTTAAATAAAAGATGATTTTGTAGAGAAAACTTTCACGTCAATGTCGAAAATTTTCCATTTTGTGTAGCTCGTAGTTTTCCATATATAAAAATTATTAAACTTAGAAATTCAAAAGATACAGTGACAGAATGCAAAAGAGATAGTGACTTTTCGAAAATATAAATTTTAAGTTTTAAAACTACTTTTTTTTTATTTAAATCTCATTTATTTTTCACGAAGTTACAGCTGCTTGATATTTAAAGTTCGTAGCTACGAACTTATGTTCCAACCCCAATACATATCATATCGTGATTTATTGTTATTGTTATACATATTTGCGTCATCATATTGCATTTCTTATTCTATATTATTGTTAAATTATTATTGTTAAATTTTTATGGCGGATTTATTTATTTATTTATTACGCACTCGTGCCGAATTCATTAATATTAATTGTAGCTAAAATATTGATTAAAGCTCTGCGTGTATATGTATATTTATGTACATGTATATGTACACATATATACAAATTCAATACATAAAGTTTACTTTAGGACATATTTATTATTCACGATAAAACTTTGTACACAATTCGTTTCACGTTAATGGCATAAACTTTTATATTCTCTGTCGTTTCTTATCCCCGGTTTTAGACTTGCCGCATTATTCGTGAAACAATCAGAAACGAGGCGTCTCTTCGTTGCGCAAGTCGGACTTCTAGCGAAATATGTAATGAACGTTCCTGCAGCTGCACCTGCCCACACGCGGACAACAAGGCTCATATATGTAAATGCCCCTCGTTATTATACGAGATGTCGCGACAATATAAAAATGATGCAGCTGCATCCGTAAAATCCTTCCCACCAACACGGGGTGCACTAATAAAAAGAAAAAAAATGAAAAAGAAAAAAGATATAAAGCATTATTGGGGAAAAATCGTGTGCCAAATCGTGGATTATGTTTTGTCACTTTTGCATTAACATCTACATAAAATCTTTGCATGTCGCGAAAAAAATACCGAGAAATCGTGCATTGTTTTTTAAATCTAATGCAGAAGATGTGTTTCGAAAAAGAAACATAATTATTTAATATTTCTTTTGTATGTAACACTTCAAGTATATATTGTAAGGAAATTAATATTTCAAGCTGGAAACATTAAAAGAAACTCATAATCAGCAGTAAGCTCTTTTTTTATTTTTTAAAATATTGTTATATCAAGTATCTAAGTGGGTTTAATTGTTAATCTTATTTTCTTATTCTTATTATTTTTAATTAGATTTGATAGAATTATGCTATGTTTCCCTTTTTCTTCAAATGTGTGTTTATCATACTACTGTTCACAAAAATATGTATGTACATAATGTACATGTATGTTGCATGAATGTATATAAACATCTACAACAAAGTTTAAATCCATGGATTTACTAAGCCTAAGTAATTGTGCGGATCAGTCGCCTTCGTGGGAAACAGCATTAATTTATAAATAAGTTATTTCTTATTTTTATCTTTTAAGCTTTTTTTTATATATATATATACTATTACGTTATATACTATGACCAGTAGAACTTTAAACTTGATTCTTTTTCTTCTTGTTATATATTATAATATAGTGATAAGAATGCCGACTTGAAGGATTAATAATGAATAGATTATGAACTGATTACCGCAAAACTAAACATTTGCATTTCCATTATCAAACTATACAATAATCTGTGTATACATACGATGTTCATACAAAAAAATGTCATTTTTACTCATTTATGTCGTTATTGCGCTTGACAACTCATTTTTCATCGACCAAAATTACAAACATTAATCCAGACGCAACACACCGCAATATCGACGCGCTGTCTGCGGTCGATAGAAAAAAAAGACAATGAATATGAGCAAAGTGGGGCGCGTTAATGAATTTCCTTATCAAATCAGAGCAGCATCGTGCCACGAGTCGCTATTATTATCTCTCTCATCGATCAATACGACGTATAGCCGTAGTGCACGACGACTTGCAAATAACACCAAAACAGCTATGCGCAGGAACCTCACCCGCGGACATTCATTTATACCGAGGCTCGCTTTGGCAAAAAAAAATTCCGAGAGATGAAGATACGTGTTTCGTCCGTGGAACATTCGCGTTTTTAATTGGTATCGAAAAGGGGAAAACAACGAGATAAAGCACCGTATACATATATTCGCACTGCGCATCTCGCGCTAAATGCGGCTGTCAGTTTTTCACTCTGACACTGAATATATATTTTTCACGATAGATAAATCTCAGAGTAACATACACTCGGTAAAAAAACTCGCAAATTCGAAAGTTACAATTTGTCTCAAAAACAATCCTTTATAAAATATTGTTTTGAATCTTCTTAGTATTTTTTTTTGTTTTCACATATAATATTATTTAGCAGTAGATTTATTCTTTTTCCACAAATAATTTTCATATATAATAATAATAATATTATATATATAATTTTTATATGCAATAAATTAAATTAAATTTCCCGAAATATAACTATATATCCTTCTATATTAATTTCTATAATACTCTCTATATAAAATCATATCCATATTAAAATTACAAATAAAATATCGACATTTTAAGTAATTTTATCATTAAAACTTTTGACACAATCACAGAAATAAATTCACGTCTGCGCTCGTACGTTACTTCCGGCAGATTCTGGCGAGTGGTATGTCACTTAGAATCATCTGGACGGATTAATCACCCGAGCGAGTCGGCTTCATTAATCGCGATAATTTTACAAACGACCGCGCCTACGCCAATTTCCACAGCCGGTATTTTTCTCATCCGGCAGAGAATCCCATTAGGAGACACGCGATATAGACCGCGAGATAAATAAAACGGCGTATCATAAAAATTATTCTATCATAATAAATGATTCTATCGTAATAAATTTGCATCCATATAAGTACTTTGTTAAGGTATTACAAAGACAATATTCCTTAAATAACTGAACTGCATTTTATTTCACATAACCGAGTTTTTTTTTCTAAAATCACAATTTTACTATTTATTTTCTGCAAATTTTTTCATAATGATGATATTTTCTCGGAATTTCACTGATTGGACACGAAAACGAACACATTAATCCCTGACTTCTGTATATTGGCCAGACTATTGTAGTCCAATTTAACAAATTTAATTAGTTCGACTGGGATGGCTCTCGTTAGTAAAGAACAAAGGACACAAAGCGACACAAACGAAAGATATAACAAGAAAAACGCTTTTCTGCTGGTAATGAAATATTTTGTACACGGGCGTATTTTACTATCTTGTCGACACAAGAATCGAGGTCAGTACGATGTATGGATTAAAATGTACTTAATATGTAATACTTTCTATACGTGCGCTACAATAATCCCCCATATGAGAACTATGAGAGAATTATTCTTAATTTCACCGCTTTCTATGAAAAGCTTTTTATAATCAAATGCTATTAAGAATCATGCGTACTGTCCACAAGATGCGTAACACAAGATGATTTGTTTGCTTTTGAATTAATGTCAGATTTGTCATTTCATTTTGATTTGTCGAAATTGCGATGCTGACTCCGCACGAAACAAATCTGTTTCTAGACGGATACAAATTAGGAAACTTCAAAACACGATTTTAATGATTAAACGGATTAAACTCAGATATGATCAGAATTTTCTGGTCCGTCCATTTTCAATCAAAAATTTTTCTCAGTCTAAGTTCGCTAAACAATAAATTCAGAAATAAAGTAATTTTAAATAGTTATGTTCATCTTAATTTTCAATCACAGTATTAATTCCTTATATTAAAGTACGAAAGAAGAAAAGCAATTCAAAACGTATTTTATCTGTTAACTTAAAGAGAATAGCTTGTGAAGGAAAAGAAATAAAAGGATGTCTCGAATAGATGTCACGCAATGCAACGCACCGTTTTGATTCGACATTAATGCAAAACGTTCGAATGATCTCCGGCAAGGGTGAAGGTTATTATCCTTCGCTGGCAGAATTCCAACAGTCAAGTGTATTCGAGAAGAGTGCTTCTCGGCGTACTTAACCCTCGGTAGATTGAAAAGCGATAAAGCTCATCCTCCCCTTTCACCACTCGTCGCGACGATGCGCGCCTTAATAAATCCTGTTATTCGATCTCGAGGAGATCGACTCGTTCTTTTATCTCTTGCAGATCGTCTCAATAAAGTCTTCCCATTGCATTCCCATGGTGTTTCCGCGTCGCGTCTTGTTATTAAAATGTAAGAAAGATAAAGAGAAAAAGAGAGAAAAAGAGGAAAAAACGGATCAAGAGAAATGAGATTGTCCGAATACCGTACACAAGCACTATTTTGTGCTAAACAAACTAGACACGTGGCTAAAGCACGTGTTTCGAAAAATTCGCAATAGAAATAGACAAACTAGTACGCCTAACACAAATATTTACTACAATAATTAATCTTCTTCTAACTTTTATTTTTTATTAGTTAATATAAAAAAATGAAATTTACTTTTTAAATATCTTTATATTTATGTATATATTTGTTTCTGCCTTCATTGAAATATAGCACACACAATCATTTAAATATTTTTTACATTTTTTCTATTTTATTATATTTAAAAAAAAAAGAAAAATTATATAAAAAATTTGTAAAATTTTTTAACAAACGTTTCATATATTTTTAGCAAACGGTAAGTATACTAAAAATAAATATATCAACTCATTTAAATCACAAGAAATACTATAATTGTCCATCAGGGCATAATTACGCAAATTATATTACTTTATGCTTCAATGATCTGCATTTCTTTTCGCGCGGAATGAAACAAGTGTGTATTTCTTTTTCATTCTATCGACGAGGCGTAAAAGTTAATAGAAGTCTACGTGAGTGTAATTATGCGTAGTGATTATTATCGCGATAATTGCCTATGTATCAGCATGGAAATGACTGACTATATTGAAAAGATTCATCCAAAAGGATACACCAGCTCCGATTTCACGATTACGAGCGCGGCCTTGAGTTCACTCGATTTTATTTTGTCAACGATGCATATTTTCTCAAATATTCTAGCGTGAGAAAACATAAAAGTTGACGAACAAAACTTTGCGCGCGCGAACGCGTGAGTGATTATCATCGCCGTAATTGTCCATCGTGTCGGTATGGAAATCGCTTTTTATCAGTCCCGTCATCGTGCGCGCGCTTAACGGCGTGTTAATGCCTGCTTAATCAAGAAATATCCTGGTTCTCGGTAAGGGCCACGTTTAGAACGACCGTTTAAGATTTATTTGCGTGCACGTCAATGATACGTCAGTAGTACGTCAATAGCACATCACTCCCTGCTATTGTTTACAAGTTTACATGTAAGAATGCATTGGGACCTTCGCCTTTAACATTTATGTAAATCTCGATACGTACGTAGATCTTATCACTGAACATTTACTGCAAATAAGCAAAAAAGAGATCTTTTTTTATCACACGACGGTTGTCAATTAACTAAAAATAAAATAAAATAAAGTAGACATGTAATGTAATATTATGTCTACTATTATAAGCTCAGCCGTTATAACTGACAGAAAATTGCGACTGTAAATGCGAGGAGTGTTAATTTTAAAGATAAATTCTGCAGTCAATTTGAATTTTCAATTAAACTGTCAAAGCCTCAATATATTCACAAAATATTCATTATTTACGAATATGCAGACTTAATGTGGGCAGATTTATCGACTTAAAGGCCCGTCTACAATACAGTAGTAAGCTTGGTTTAAGAAGAAAGAGTAAGAAATAAAATTAATTTATTTCGCTTACGCCTACATCTACTCTAAACTCTTACATCTATACTCTTACTTCTTAAACCAAGCTTACTACGTATATTGTAGACGGGCCTTAATGTAGACAGATTTACTCGCCTCATGAGTGAAACAAACAAATCTCGTGTTTCCTCCCGAAAAGCAATGTTAATAATTCCGTTGTTCCCGCAAAAAGAGCAGTCAAGAGACAAGGTAGTGTCTCGTATGTAAAACTAATGTCATACTACTTGAGCATTCTCTACCTTATTTCTCCAACTTATCTCGAAATCGCTTGAAATCGTGCATACGCATTTAGCAATTCACGTTTATCCCTTTCATTTCCATCTCTACTTAACCGTTCGACAAAGTCATCCGTAAGATAATTTCCTGCTTTTTCTTAGCAACAGAAACCTAAGATTAATTAACATACGAACAGATAACCGAGCCTAAAGAGAATCATACGCGTTCATTCAGCGCAACCCCCTTCTTCACCTGTGGTTAACCGTTGCAACAAAGCCGAAGAGATAAACGGAATCAACAAACTGACTCTATGGTCTCCTTTAAGACTGCAGCACTGAGAGCCAAGGTTAACTACGCATAAAGTTAACAGAGAAACTGGTTATAAACAAACGCGACGCAATCGAGATAGTGCATGGAGAACCGAACGCGATCGAATAAAGTCCTCGCGGAAGGATCGTCGCGAGGTAACTGACGTTTCACCGACGTTCAAACGGAAGCGCGCACCCTCCGCGCTTCGGGGCACCCTCCCGCTCTACCAGCGAGGTAACCTTTCCCACCCCTCGGACCGAACGCGTCACGGCCTAACCCACCCTCAACGACCCCAGGACCGTAGCCATCCCGTCAAGTGGAGACTCCACCTCCCTTCGCTACTCGTGTGTCTCGTCCGCCCGTCCCTTACGACGCAGATGGACGGGATCTGTTGTCGAGTTGCCAACGGAATGGACTCCTCCTCGTTTACCCGCCATTGTCTTACTCGTCAGTGTCGTCGCGACGATGGATTGAGAAATTGCGTCGAACAAAAAACGATAAGAAAGAGTCTTGGCACGAGTACCTTCTTGTGAACCGCTTCGATCTTTATTTCACCGTAAAAACATCACTGCCACGCCGTCGATATGTCGTCACGTCAATTCAACGACTGTAAAACGCTTTAAAACACTTTGCAACGAGAACAAGCATTATAAAGGATGCTTTAGATTCTTTAGAAACTAGGATCGCTGTAAAAGCAGTATGTTTAATTCAGAATCGACAAATGATAATGATTTTCACTTATACTTGAAACAAAAACAAAGTTAGATCAATACCTATTTAAGTACGCATTGCAATCGAAGATTGATCATTTCCGATGTTAAACTCTCGTAAAATCCTATATGTTAAATACATAACATTTCTGTCATTTACTGTAATAAATGTCATTTCAGATATGATTTCCTACATTAGCAGATGTATCGAGTAATCGATGAAACTTCTAGCACTAATACAAAGATAAACAAAGTACACCCATATGCATCGATGATAAAAATAATACATGGCAAAAATGTGCATCAACGGAGTGAAGTTAAAGCATCTAACTAACGCGAGCAGATACTTAATTCGTTCTCGATAACGCGCAAATCGAGTACACGGATCATTGCAACTTTCTCGAAGGCTGAAGAGGGTCAGACAGCGTGGGAGGACGGTACTCAGTAAGGGAAAAAGGAAACGAGAGAGCAGGTGTATGTGTATCTGTGAGAAAGAGAGAGAAAAAGAGAAAGATAAAAAGAGCAGGGGGAGGATACAGAGTGAGAAAGAGAGAGAGAAAGGACAGTAAGAGGGCGCAGTAAATGGAGAAGCACTGTATATAGACTCGAAAAGTCAAGAGAAGAGCGGAGGGTTGGTCGATGCCGCAAGGTCGTTCGGTATCGACGGTCTCCCCAGTCCCCTCTTGCCCAGAATGTCCCGATCCAATTGACGTTTCGTTACTCTACCACGATTCATTGAGGGCGAGAGTGTGACAGACGTTTCTAACCATCGGCATAAATCACACACCAAAGGTGCTACCAAAGGTGTGACTCTACTCGATACTTTGTCACCCATGTCGAGGCCAAGGTACCAATATATTCAATGTTAGGTCAGAGATAATCGATACAGTGATAGTTTTCAACAATAAACGTGTTTAGAAATTATAATAATTTCAGTTATAGTCGTTAAATCATGAAGAAAATGTCAGATAACGTCGTTAAAAATATAAATAGTTGATCATCATCTATATGAAGCATTCTTCTGAAATTTTACTCAATTATTGCATTCTTTTTAAATTAATGGGAAATTTATGCACCATTAAAATGTTCAATAAAAAGCAATATAATGTAAAGAAATAATAATTAAGTATAAAAGTTTAATTCGAATTCTCTCAAGAATTTCTTCGTTTTAATAATTAATCTCCAAGTTCCTATTACTCAAGTTGATCCTATCATAAGATTCTACTAGAATCAATCTCAAATCTGATATTTCAAGGAGATAACTCGATGCTAGAAAGCTCATCAGCTGATCGGCCGATCGATGTCACACGTGATTAGATAATCGTGATTAAAAAGTCATATCATCACAACATCGCTATGGCATCGTTTGCCAGCCAACTAACAAAGTCCGTCGCTATCTATTAATAGCGAAATCCATCGCTGGAATTATTATTCTCGCGATATTACCCTACTAGGCGTGCATACACCTCTGTCAATGTCAGTTTATCCGTAACCCTTCGCTACGAACTATGAGAACATTACTGATGCACAATCTGAAAGCATAGCAGCAAATGCTAAATTAGCGATAAATCGCGATGATATGGCTAAATGCATCTAATGTAGTAGATGCGTGTGAGATAGATCTAACATTATATTCACACACATTACATAATATATAAATATTATAAAATATATACTTTTACTACACAGAGAAAAAAAATTTTACTAATATAGTATATTTTATCTTATTGTGATCATCAATTTTTATATAAACAACAAGGAATTTACTATAAATTTATTAAATAAAAATTATTTCAATAAGTTTATTTAATTTTATTTATTTAATTAATTAATTTTAATTCCGAACAATTACTTATAGTATAAGCAAAATTTAAACTTCTACATTAAACACGCAATAGCAGCAATTTGCTGCGTCAGCAAAATTCTTTTTTATCGTGTATGTTTTATGCAGTAAATATCTACGTCCAGATATATTTCTCTCTAAAGACCTATATCGGTAAATAAGATATTTATAAAACTATGTTAATACATACATTAACATTTGTTCCTTTACATTACCGAGTAAAACAATCTACATGTTCGACATTCCGATTGAAAACAGTTGCGCACCCATTACATTGATCGTTTATCAGTCTACCATTAACCGTTGAACGACTAATTATAATTGTACCATTGAATATGCCTCGTGAGTTTTATATAAAAGCGTACCCCACGTTTTATAGAAGACCTTGGACGTCAGTGCAACGAGAGGATATAATGAAAACGTGAAGCTCGACGAATCGAAAATAGAAAAAAGTGGAGAATATGTTCAAGCGACAAGGTCATCTTTAATGAGAATTCGGGCAATTTTTTTCCATTTGTTTCACAAAATTACGATTAAAATTTGAAAATAAAACTCAATCTGACGAATCTCTAATTGACTATTTTCTTAAATCATGTCCAACTAAACACGAACAAATATGAACGAACGACTGCTTCCATGAGTACTTACAATGTTGTTCACACTCATCAATAGTCATCAAAGTATATTTTTTCTTCACTCCTAATTGTTCGTAATCGTTACTTGTCCTACATTCGATTTTTGCTATGTATTTGAAAAATCATTTAATCCTTAACAATAGATTTTCTCAAACGATAGGTTTTGTAAACATTCATAACATTATATAATACTTAAATGGCGTATTCCAAGATTAATTGATCGAAAAATATAAAATATAAAATATCAAGGTAATATAGTTCTACAAGATAATTCTTGAATGATATGCGCCCAATGTTAGCCGTGCTCTCATATGGAGTTCGCGCACTAATGTCCTAACTGTGCTTATACATGTATCTATGTCATCTATTATTGATTTTCATGGCTCAAGTGATATTGACTTTTATTGCTCAGCTGATTTTGTCATTCGGTTTCTCTTGTGCAGGTATTTATGTGTACCTACTCTAAACGATTAATTCGGTATGCATAAAAATAATAAATAATAAATAAATAATGTTCATTCCTGTATATACCTATATATTAATATATGAGTACATAAGTACCCATATTAATCTAACGTCGCGTCGCAGTCGTTTGTTGTTAGTAATGCTTCTCGAATCTTTTTCTCCTTCTCTCTCGTTCATCCATTCTATAACATTTACGTAGTACTTACTCGCAACGTGTTGAATTATACGGTCACGCGAACATTAATTACCAAAATGTAGGATTATGTAACATTTCCGACGTTAATCGCGCGCAACATGTAATTTATTGCATTATGATGAAAAAAATAATACGGAAATATAATTACAGTGTAATCGCACGAAATCGATCTGTTCGACCTCACATTGTCTCATAATTAGTGAGGTCGAACAGATCGATTCCATACGATTACACTGTAAACTACGGACGAATCTCGAGGTGGATAAATCATAGACATATATTAATCAAATTTATGTTATGCGATTGACAAGTGTTTAAAAAATACAAAATTAGTTACAATTATACTCATTACGCACAATAGATTTCATACCTGTGATATTCAAAAAAATTAATAACTAAAAGATTGGAGTTAAGTAATAAAGTCAAATTAATGTTAATAAAGCTACTAACAATAAAATGCAATGGACCGGCCGAAAATACGCAATCAAAAATTTATATTACATACCATAATACTGAACAATACAACACAAAATTTCGAATGTATAAATTCCGAAAAGTACACGTATTGTTAACAAATAATAGAAACGCCACGGCTTTACGTTATCTGAATTATTCAACCTGACGCGCAATTCGCGTATTATTCCACAGTCTTAATAAAAAAAAAAGTAGATTGCAATTAAACCAGCGAAGAATTCAAAGCGCAACGTGAGATACATTTAAATTCAAGAAATTATCAAAGAAATTATTATCACGCGTAATTACCATAAAATAACCATTTGTAATTTCCATATTCATCGTATCGATACTACTTCGAGTTGATAAATTACGTGTAATAGCTGCTTCGATAGGCAGTTGTCGTTTCAATACGTTTACGACGGATACTTTAAATCTAACATTTATTTAAAGAATAAAATTTACCCTCGTTTTAATCGAAAAAACATTTTTATAAAAGTAAATAAAAAAGTATGATTTATTCAAAGTAAGTTGATTTATTATCATTACTCTTCTCTAAATTTTACGTTTGAACAAACTGAAATCATGTAGGTTGCTTTTAATAAGTAAAAAAGCAAATTAAATCGCTGCAAAAAATGTAGCGATTTATTTCTTCTTTATTTATTTAAATCACATAATCTCCTTCCGGAACGTAAAAATTTGAAACGAAACAAAAAAAAATTATAATTTTTATGTTTTCTATGTGTTGAACACAAAATATTTTTTTAATTTATATTTAAAATTAAACTTAATAATTCTTTTTAAATAAGCTAATTATTTAATTAACTGAAACTTTTAATTTAAAAGGAAGATTTAATTATAGGTAACAATTGAAATTTGTTATTAGTAATCAACTTAGTGATATCAGGTAATCAGTATAATGTGTGTAATACTTATATTACATAAAAGATGAAGTCAGCTGAATAAGAGTTAATAATAAATGATAAATCGGTATACGTCTCACAACTTACAAGCCCGAACTTCATAATATTAGTAATTATTTTTTACTGTTTATAACTCAAAAACTATTGTAACCTCAATATTTTTTCAAACTTTAGTTTGTAATTAATCGGTAGAATATGTATATCGTGTAATATTAAAATATTATACGATATCCTTTGATAAAATATTTTAACAAGTAATTATTTCATATACGGTGACTGAAACCTCACAAATTTCTTATTTAATCAACAATGTTTACAATGCATATTTAAGGTTTCGCATTGATATATGTATGTATATCCTAAGAATATGAAAAATTTCAAAAATTACAATACTGAGGCAATAATAATTTAATCATAAAGACAATCTCTGACAATTATTATCTCTGCTGAAACAAAGTAGACCTATCGACAGTAATTTATTCCATTTTGCATGATCCCGCCTCGTTTATATTATGATACGAAACATGCGAATAAACTAAAAACAAATGATATTCATAACTTATAATAACTTACATTCGATACAGTTTTATGTTAAAGTAAACCTTTCCAGGGTACCATGGAACAAAGTCGGAATGGATTCCGATCGGAATTATTCCGTTTTCTCCAGAAAACACAATAGAAATCTAGAGAATAATTGAATAATTCTGATCGGAATCCATTCCGATTTTGTTCCATGATAGGTGTATACACACAAATTATAATTTATGTTAATTTTAAACATTTCATGCAATATGAATAAAATAATTTTTTGCTGATATATTATATCAATCGCAATAGAAAATATATGAAAATATATGATGATATGTCGCATTTTCGTTATTTTCACGGTACGCTCGCAAATTAATGTGAGCAAAATTACTTGATAAAACCCGCAATAGGAAGAGGAGGTTGTTAGAAAAGCAGATGCAGTAGCTTGTCTGACTTCTGAAAACATCCCTACACATAACATACGTCGTCATACGTGGTTCTTGCGGCTGCATATAATCAACCATGGGCCGCGTGTGCATATGTATCTAAGCAAATTAACTAAGATACATCGCAAACATTTACGCGGGATGGACGCCGCAAGCAAAACAAGTCGTGTCTTATCTTGGCCTTCTTTTGTTCGACTTCTGTCTTGTTACAATCTTAGCAACCACTACGTTTTCAACAAGAAGTTTTCCAGAGCGATTAAAAACTTTAAACGAAAACATCGAGATTGAACATCGAGAATTAAAAATGAAAACAATTAAGAAAAATTATGTAATAAAATTATATAAAAAAATGCAATATAAAACATAACTATTACCTATATAAAAATTTTGATACTTAAATGCATTCCATTTCGAATTTAATACTTTTTTTCATTATTATATGTAATTTATGCAATTTTAATAAAATTTCCTTCAATCTATATTAATTCCTTAACAATTATTACATACATTGGTGTACTATATATGATATATAAATCAAGTGCGCGGAATAGCGAAAAATCGCTTACGTTTTCTTTTATATGTCGATCCACTGTGTTGCTTGGATGCAATAAAAATGTATTTATTCATCTGACATTATGTCGATAAATCGAAGAAATCGGGGACTTGTAACATACTATAGAAACCAATATATTTTTAATAAATTCAATTTTTCAATACCGCAGATGCGGGAAACTGGAGCTTGCGTCAATTATTGCTATTGTTGCAAATGAATAGATTTATTTCGTATGAGATTTATTCGTATGAAATTATACTGGTCTTAGACCCGGTTCCACCAATGCAAGATTAACTTTATTCTCGATTCAATTTATTCTTTATCTTTTTCTAAAAATTAGAAAAAGATAAATAGTAAGTTAAATTAAGATTAAAGTTAATTTTACATGGTAAAATTGAGCCTTACGCCTTAATTATGGAATAACAATGTTTATTGTTCTTTGTATGATAGGCAATGCACGCAACATATCAACTAGTCAAAATTCCACTACAATGTAATTATTCTTTTATTTCCTTCTTTTATGAATTATCAGAAAAAATAAAGAATAATGAAAATTTGTATTCTCAAGTGTAACTTTACTTATTTAAAAAAGACTTTATTTATTTAATGTAAATTTAATTATTTTCCCTTCGATTTATTTTACGAAGAACAGTCTACTTTAAGGTTAATTCGACATGAATCTTAATAACTTCTCCGCTGTAACTTTTAGTGAAACTACGGGTAAGGCTATCAAATAGAATCATAATTAAACCATGTGATATAGTGAAAGCAAGGAACTACTTCTTGCGTCTTATCTTCCTCAGTTGACGTCAAACGCATAAATATTACCATGTGATGAACTTCAATAACGCTTTTAATTAAAAACTGCATAATTTAAACAGAACTTGGACTGTTATTGCGCCAAAACAATTATTTCAATGATCATGGTTAAACGACAAAATATTCATTAATATTTCCGTTTGTCATATACATGTTATTTCATTAAATAAGGAATTCACGTAAAAGAAAATGTCTGACTGCAACGAATGTATTTAAATATCCATAAAGTCTATGCCCCTGTGTTTTATTCACGTCATCGCGTTGAACCAATATGTACAAATAATGTAATTTAGATAAGAAACATACTGTACATGTTTAAAATAAAATTGTAAGATAAAGAACTCTCTATTTTAAATTTTTTGTACTGTAAACTCGATGAAAAATTAATATAAATTTTTTTCAAATAAATTTTTTATTCAAGACACAAAGAATACAAAAAATGTTATGCTTAAATCACCTTTCTCACCAATTTGATAATTTTATTTATGTGTTTCATTGTTGTTTCATTGTTAGTACTCGTTTCGTTACTTATTTTATTACATTGGTTTCTTAAACTAAATAATTCACTGTTCCAATATTTTTTATAGCTTCTTAAATTATGAACTATTAATCATCTCTGTAATTAACACGTGTGAAAATTTACTGATAAGCAATGACGGAAACAGAACAGTGTGTATGTGTGGTCGTAATTAACGTACGTTAGTTCTACGAGATAAGTAGCGAACAAAAGAACAAAATTTACCGACATTCTTGGCATCTTTTCTTTTCGAGATAAAGCACACATGCACAGAGTTTTACAAGAGAGACAATCTCATCTTGTAAGCAGACGTCTCTGATAAGACAATGTCTGCATAAACAAATGCAACGCAAGTAAAATTTTAAGAAGAAAAACTTATTACAAAAATGATACTAGTAAGAGGTTTCTTATCTAACTTTCTTATCTAATCTAAGTTATTACATTATTCGTGCATATTATTTTATTAATTAAGGTACCGAGACTAATACTAAATAGATACATATGTAGTTCAACGCGTTTATGCGAGATTAAATAAGTGCTGATAACGATCAAATATAAAGAAAAAGATTTTAAAATGTCTCTTTTAAACTGTTTCTAAATAAACAAAAAATCGTTAAAAAATACACGAAGCAAATTTGCATATTTTAAATAGTAATCGAGCAAAACAAATTAAAGTATATTAGAAAATATTACTATAATATTTGTTAATTGTTGGTATTGAAATATGAATATTAATAATTAATAAATTATTAATTAATGTTTAATTATTAATATTAATATAAATATAATTAAATTATATCACGAAAACATTCCAAAAAGCAAAAATATTCGGAAGATTATATATAGAATTGAATTTATATTCTTAATTATATGATCAAACGTGATCCTATGTTCGTGACGATGGACTTCTATAGTTTGTTCGACCTCCACAGTCTCGACACAGGAATCGAACGTGAACATTCCGCTCTGGTTCTCAATATTTCATTGTGAGACACCCGGTATATATCACATGTCTCCGTATCGTATACATCTTCTGAGGAATCTAGCCCAAATATCGACCACTGTATAAAGTTCATACTTATACAACGTGATATGTAATGTAATTCGATATATATGTATTGGAAGACTTGATCACTGCGATTCCTTTCGAATTTAACACGAGCAGAAACTTGATTTACCTAATCGATATAATTGTTCTATCCACATGCTACAAACAGAATTCTACGGAAATGCTTATCGATTACTGTGAACGAAGTACATCGCTTTATAATGTACTGTACTTTAATGTCTAATCTAGTAGTTAATAATCAAGTTTTAGTAATCAAACAACGGGCAATCAATAGATTGAAATTAATCGCGTTGACGAATTATTATATTCAAATTATTCGAATTACGCTGGCCTTGCACGTTTTGTCGTCAATTTAAATAACAACACTTTGAAATATATATGTAATATCCAAATATATCAAAATATATCAGAATTGAGGGATCTAGAAAGTAGGAAATTCTATAAAATATCATCGAATTATTGGATAGTTACGTTTGTTGCGGGAACCGTCCATCAGCGAACACAATACCATATGTCACTGTCACTATGCTACAGAAGTGTTGAGAGTACTCAGAAAATGGCACTCGCAACAAAATGTCATTTTAGATGCTGCATTATCTCGTACGCTATGCTATATGTATGTAAAAATGCGCGGATACGAGCTAGCGAAACGCATACAAGCCGTAGCAGAGGGTTGGATTTGGGGTGTGTCTTACACACCTATATATGCGTTACACTCTTCCATCACCAATATTTGTTACAATTTATCATTAAGAACGAATGAGAAACTTTATGTATAAAACTCAAAAAATGGAAGCTCAATAAAAGCGCAAAATCCATCCAAAATCTAATAAATAAAAATACGAATTAATACATACATAATGGCGTAATTCGTATTTTTATGTATCTATTAGACTGACATTTAGACAGTATGTAATACAGACAGTACAAAAAAAATAACCTACTGAAATATAAGTGTGTATATATATATATATATATATCGATAATTCTGTAACATACACTGAAAAAAATGCATGACTGGTAAATATATTATTTAAATTATTTAAATATGATTGGAGATTTATTGGAAATTGTAAATTTCCAATCATATTTAGGTAGGTTTTACAGTCATGAACATGTAATTTCCATGTAAAATTACATGCATGACTTATTTACGATATGATAATCGTGCGATTACAAAAAACTCGAACATGATTAGTCAGCATTCATCAGCATGATGCATCAGCATGATGCTTAGTCAAAATTCATATCATTAAACATTATAATAGCACTATTATACCTGGCATAATAAGATTTTCAAACTTTCTCTTGATATTCAAACTTTTTAGAAACCAAAACTGGTCAATAAAAAGTAGAGAATATTGATAAGATCATAGGATTATAATTAATTATACATTGTAATACTAAAATAAGAAATTTGTAAAAAATAAGTTGAATAAAAATGGAATCAATCAGATTGGCTCCTGAAGGCTCACCTATTTCTATTTCATATATTGTTACTTCGGGCTCAGACTTTTTGTACTCGATCCTACACGAACAAGCCAGCACCCATAATTTCACGCTTATGTAGGCGTAGAAAGATCGTAGAAAGATCCTAGCCGAGAATGTTTTCAATATATTATATGCAGCAGTTTTCAGCAAGAGGCGCCTGTGCAAATTCGAAGAGTTTTTCAATTCGCGATCATATTACTCGCAGGAATTTATCCGTCAAACACAATTATTGAAGGAATCACGCGATTAGTAATTTTATATTACATTTTTTATTCGCTTACAAAGCTATTCCAAGAGCATCGGTCAAAGTTAACTAGAGTTTACTTTAATCTCGTTTTCTTTCTGATAAGCAACAAATTGAAATAATTTAAATAACTAAATTCCTATAAAGTCCATTCAATTAAAATTATTGATAAATTTGTGTGAATATATCCAATATCGCTTCTATGTTTATTAATACTTCGCATTAATTTTATTATATTTGATATTAACAAAATATCTCATTGACTTTAATTTTCATCTCCCTAAAATAACATAAGCTAATCAGTTAGAATTAGTTTTGCAAATAAAGTGCTGCTTATACAGCATGTATATTCAAAAATATTTTATTATGTAAGTATTTAACATAATTAAATATTGATTGATACACACATTTCGAATATAAAAGCGTACATGGGGGGGGGGGGGGGGATATCCCGATCCTCTGCATATTTCATACGCTATTGTTATTTATATCCATAGAAATATGATGAAAGTACTGATCAGAATAAGCCGTTTCGAGATCAAGTGGATTTTTCTCGAATACGTGCGTCACCACTTGAGATAAAATAGAATATCGGAGAGATACTTCATTAATATTACGTGTAATAGAATTTTACCTGTCTACATTTGCACATCTGTCGCAAGCCGCAACGCTTAGCTACGTAACCAATTCGCTAGTCCAAACTAGCGGCAACTTAATGAGCAAAGTGTCAAGTTTCAATACGACGCTGAGAGGGTATCGATTCTATATTTTCAAAGAATTCGATATCGTGTCGGTGCTAAAGTTTCTATATTAAAAGTCGATACGTCTCGACGTCCGACCATAAATAAATTAAATTTAAAAAGACTCGAAGAGGACGGTAAGGCAATTAGGTTTTCCGATGTAAAACCGCGAATTCAAGTCTAGTATCTTGCATATCTTTCCATATGGTAACAGCGCAGTAGTGTTCCTTCATTGTCAAGAATGACGCAGGTCTCGAAGGACACGAGCTTGCAAGCTCATTTTAGGATCCAACATCGGTTTAAACTTTAACTCTCGTCCCTTTCTACAGCTGAAGTTAAATGAAGACATGGGATAGTTAACCCTTAAGATATTCCTATTTCTATCCGCTGACACAGACCGGTATTCATAATCCGTTCTTATTTCAAGACCATTTTAAATAATATTTTAAGATGATAATACGGCCCTCTCATTGATTCATGGCATCTTAATTATGCTTAAGGCAGTCTTAAATTATAAAAATCGACTATGAATATCAGTCATACCGATACTTTAAATGTACTATTTTAGGTAAAATATATTTTCATAAAAAGGAGCTCCAATGCATCAATAATGCAAAAACACATTTCGCAAAAAGCAATTTCTGTAATTATTGTGCCAACTAAACATTTACTTACAGTAAATATTTACTCAATAAAAAATAATAAGTAAATCAAATTAACGATAAATTCTCGTATTAAATAAATATCTTCTTACATTTAGTAAATATTTAGTTGGTATTACTCAAACAAATGATTTATTAAAATTTAGTACATTTTTTTTCAGTATAATAAGGAAACATTAAACTGATACAGAATGTATTAAGAAGAACGCAGAAGGAAATCAAGTGGTAGTTTCTATAAAGAGTTAAACCTTTCTATAAAGTACTTTTATAAAATTTTAAAGAGATCGGCAGATTAATTGATAATTGAACTACTTAATTTTAAGTACTGAATATCTGAACTATTTCAATGTAAGTATTGATCGACGTCGCTGATACCGATCAGACCGATCAAAAGGAGATTAAATATATCCGTCTATATCGGGACGAAATCCCGAATTAATTTAAATCACATCGCATCGCATCGAAATGTTTCTTTTCGCAAAGGGCTCGCCTTTCGTGGCGTAAAGAACGCAAAGAGAGTAAAAAGAAGCGCTCGCTCACATTTTGCCTTGATCCGCCATCCCCGGTTACGCGTATCCGCTGTTGGTCGCCCTCTCGAGCCCTCTCGGTGGTGGTGTCGCGTTTTCTCCTCCCCCTCCACCTCTTTCTCTTCCTCCTGCTCCAACGGAGCTCCGGCGCCTTTCGGCGGATAACTCTGACGACGGAGTTTTCCCGGACAGCGGCGACGATGGTGAACGTCGAGGAAGGCGAGGATCCCGTCCCCGGGGACGCGGTGAAGATCCACGACGGCCACACGGGAAAATCGCGACGCGATCACATAAAGCCAGCCGGTCGCGCATACATGCACACGACGTAGCGCCGCGCGACGAATACCGCGGGCGCGGGGGAAAGCGGGCGGGAGAGGGGAAGGAGGGGGTAAGGGGAGGGATGGGGAAGGGAAGAACGGCGGCGAAAAGTGACAGCAAGGAACGCGCCGCGTGCGGGCGGAATTTTTCACGACTCCGACCAGCTCGATGATCCTCCCTCGCGCGCGCGACACGCACGACCGAGGACTCGACAGCGCGGGAACGACGAACCGACAACGACACACGCGTCGCACAATTCGGTAGGAACCGTGGACGCGTTTACGGTTTACGCACCGATTAAAACGCGATTACGGAACGCCTGTCTCGCGACCGCTCGCGACTCGCGCGGCGCGGCACGAACCGTCATCGATTGTGACGGGCGGCGCGCCTGCAACGCTGCCGACATCTACCGGCCGCGGCAGGAACGAGCGGCGGACGCGTCGGTAAAACAGCATTTCGAAGAATTTTAATGCGATGTAAATTGTAAAAGATGAAAAAAAAATATAAAAAAAGGCAAAAAACAATCAGATGATATCAGGTATCGTGAACAAATGATGATTGATATTAATGAATAGCTGATATCAATTGTTAATTATAAGTCATTCTTACCGCGCACTTTAATCAATTTGTCAATGAAAAATTTATTATACTACGACTGCACGAAATTTATTCAACGCAACAGTCCCGCGTTTGCGCTGCCGACATGAACTGTTTGTTCTTTTTCGAAGAATTCTGAACTAATGCGATATGTTGGAGTGAAACAAACTATACCTGTCTCACTCTAACTTACTGCATCAGTATACACCAGAAGTTGATGTAGAAAAATAACAGACCTTCATGATACTATCATACTCGTGCGTCGTTTATTTGGCGAAACGTTTATTTGTCACATGTTTACGTTGTTTATACGATATCGTGTATCGTATTCGTGCGTAACACACGGATTGTATGACATTTTTTTTGGCGCTACCGATATTATATATTTATATTCGTGATTCCTCGATAACTTCAAATGGAAACTTGAATACAAAGATATTTTTATGATCAAAATGGACCAGTGTCCAACCCGTGTCGTATCGTAATATAATCATGAGCGCATCAATCACGACACGGATCACAGACATCGATTGATTCAATTTCTTTGATACTTACGATAGTGCTCGATTAAATACAAGCAGAACACAAGATCTTCATGACATCAAAATATAAAAATTGATTCCAATTAAATGGTTAATTATTAAAAGTCATTTTTCGATTGATTCATTTTGACGCTATATTGTGACCTGTTGTTCTGCTTGGATTATCTTCCTTTTTTTTAATGGAAATAGAAAAAAAAATAGATAATTCGAATGCTGATATACATCAAGTCAATACCTAGAATTACAAAGAACAGTACTGAGCAAACCTAGAATAATAATGCATACTGTCGCGAGAGTAGCTTTCTTTGCTCTTTTTTTCATTATGTTATTATATGTATAATTCTAGCTCTGAGTAACTCAAGTTATGAATACGTTGTGTTCATAATTGAATAATCTTATGTAAAGAGACTTTCAAAATTGAAGTTAGCAACTTTAAAAAGACAAAATATTAACATAAAATTATCGTATAGAATAAAGTTAATTTTACCGTATTCAACGTCGGGTATAAAGCATTGATAACATTGTAAGAGTATCTGTAGTTGGTAACATTTCCACGTGCGAATCTCATTTTAAACATTCTACTTACCGATTCACAGTAAATCAAACATTTTATAGGCTTCAAATATTTTCTTATAAATTTATAAATTTCTAAAAAGAATTCTCTTTATTGCCATGTTAATTCTATATTATTTACCTTTATATTTCTCTTTTATTATTCTATATTATAAAATTAACTTTTTAGATATTAGATTTTTTTATTTTATTAATAATGTATTGAAAATTTCTCAAATGTATTGTTAAAAATTATTCTGATTTTTACGTAAAGATGATATTAATAAATACAGGATCTAGTTATAAATATTAAATAAATAATTTAATAATAAAAAATTAATTAATTAATGAATTAACAATAAAGTAATTAGATATAGATATAATTAGATATAGATATAATTTTATAATTAGATATAGATATAGATTTAATTAGATATAGATATAGATATATTTATAAATATAGATAGTACATTCAAAGAAAACGATATAGTAATAACAATTGTAAAGGTGACAATTTTACAAGTTTTATATGCAAAATATATGTATTCCATTTTCTTACTTCGTACGAACACAAGTTTATGTTGAGTTCTAAATATCCGAACAGCTGCGGAGTTCTTATTATCTAAACTACGGTACTGTAGTTCGGATAATACGAGCTCAACGTGCTCGACTTTAGTTTCCTGAACGTTAGCTCTTATTATCAGAACTAATAAGTACTGATAAAGAGGAGAGTTAGTGAACTTCTATTATCCAAACCATTTGGTTATCATAATTGTTTGTTCCCCGACATGTTCGTGTAAACAGAATTCTACTGTATTTCTGTATAATTTCATATGCAATATAAAAGTTGCAAATATAAAATAATTTATTTAAATATTATACAAGCTGTTGCGCTAATATATTAGTACATTTAACATGGTCCAGTAAGTTGAGCTGCCTCCTCTAGCAAGCAATACATTTATTAAAAGTAGTAGATCAATTTTATAAAATGTAATCGATTAACCACATGCGCTTGCTAAAGAAGGCAATGTGATATATTGATGCAACACCTAGTATATTAGATTATTCAACTACATTAATTCTACATATTATAATATTTATATAGTTCTCATTTTTACAATTATCATTACTGTTTTTCTCTGAGTATAATGTTTCGAAGATTGAATACTAGCGAAATTAGAATAGACCTCTTGTAAGCATATAAACCCAATTAAATCGTTCCAATTGGCCCGAGTCTATTCCTAAATATTACGACTATTCATTTTCTTAAATCGATTCTTTCTATCTTTCTATAAAATAAAAAATTGATGAAAAAGAAAATTTTAAATTTATAGTTGTCATAAAAAACATAATGACAGTTGATTGATCATAGTGCATAGTAATAAAATTTTAAAATTTACGAAAAGTAGAGTTAATCAGTTAGCCTCAGTTAATGTTTTACATATAAAAATATATCGAGTTACCATCGCCATTATGGATTTTTCCGTTATCAGACACACTCGAATCGCGTTTAAAACGATGTGCTTATCTGTCTATCTGTCGATAGTTTGACAGAAAACAAAAGAACGTGATGTAATAGATCGTGTCTTATCTTACTAGCCGTCAATACCGTTCCAACAAATCTTACTCATACTCGATAATTACGTGACCAATTACGACTCTAATGTCTCCAATTTATTCATAGTTTAATGGTTCAAACTTAAACAAAAAGATATTTAAAATAAGTAATAATAAATTATACAGAGTAACAAGAAATATATGTTTCAATGTTTTGAAATTTGCGTAGTTTGTATTATTTGAGTAGTGCTCAATTTTTAACTTACAGTCAGTGAAAAAATGTATACACACGTATATCTGTAATTTAATTAATCCAAATTATTGATGAAAACTGAATCACATGTATAATTTTGGATCAACAGTGTAAAATTTTGTAGTATTTTAACTTAAACTCATTCGCTTCTTAGTAGAGTTTTTAGTTATTCTTTTATAATACAGGAATGAAAAGATTAAAACGTACATACTCTCAATTTTAAATCACTTTCATGGAAGCCATTAACGTCCGTTTTACCAATACATACGACTAACACAGCTGTGCTTTATTTCCATATATGCCTCGCAACTATGTCTCTCAATGATCAAACTTTTTTGCCGCCATGCAAACCGTGGTAAACGGAAAACGAATCTCGATAATGTCTCGGTTTGTAACCGTCGCCAAGGCTGCAGGAAAGAGACAATGGAACTACCGCGTGGTCGATGGAAAAAAGGGAACAAAGACATTGTTTTATGCCTGGGAAAATGCTTCCTTCGAAAGTGAATGCAAGGAATGCAATTTTTCAAGGTTCGCGATTAACTTAATATCAAAGTAATTTCGAAGTAGAAATACTCGCTTAAAGTGAACAGCAAAAATTTTAGTTAATTTTAATGAATTTTTTATAAATCTTATTTCTAATTGTTTTGACTCTATTATTAGATATTCCTGCGTGGATATATGATAACACTTATAAATTACACGCCTCCACGAACGCCAGAGACATATTTCATCGAAATTAATAAATTTAAGACGACACGTCCAAAATTTCGTTGGCCCGTTTCATTATGCAGGAGAGACGAAGCTGAGAAAACAATGAGACCGTGAGTCTTTGTGCGGCCCAGTGCCTAATACAACAACGAGCCCATTGTATGTAAAATACTTTCCGACAATAATTTAATATTCCCGTCTACGAGAAGCAGCGACTTTGTCACGGTTCGTTAATAAAGCACATACGATGAACGCATTAAACTACGTGTTGGCTCATCAGCTCATTGTTACGTAGGTGCGTAAATTTTGTAGAATTTGAAATGGGATTCCAGTTTTTCTCGTTAACTATTTGTGGTCATTAATATTGTGCTATGTGATGCTTTATGTAATTTTCATACTGCGCCATTTCTGTTTTTTTTTAATTTTAATTATTTAATCGATTTAGTGCATAATTTAAGCTGATTATTTATATATTTCATTATTTTCATAAATAATAATGAAGTTACTTCTTATCATCTTCATAAATTTTGAATATCTTTAGATATAATTAATATCTTTAAAACTACTTTAATAAAACGATAATGAAAAAAGTTTTAGAATATATTATACATATATAAATTTTTATATTATTGCCTTAAAAATTTGTTGTTATACAACTATACGACGAAATTCGTGAATTATTATTATACTTTTTTGAAATTATATTTTATTATTATTTTTTTATATTTTTAGATTTTTTAGAAAATTAAAAGGATTATCTTCTTAAAAAAAATTTACAGAAACAATTAATGATGAATTGTGTTACGTGTAAGTTGATTAGCAGAAAATCTTTCCGATAGTCAGATTAATCTATTCGTCAGCAGACTGTGCGACGACTACATCGACGAGTAAAAAATGTGCATAATCGGTCCATCTTGTCTGGTCCATTCGCCGCACGATGAACCGAACACGCACGTGCGTGTTTTCGGAGGCAAGGACTGCAAGGAGTGTTGGTTGAGTCATTTTGCGTAAATAATTTCCGCGTATATAAGTCGCGGCTGAATACTCGCTCTTACAGCTGCGAGTGCAGAGTCCGCTCGAGAGTTCAGCTTCGCCCCCGATTCCTTCTTTGTCACGCTTTGTTCGAGAAAATAATGCAAGATCAGCGAACACGTGATTTAATCAACGTAAACAGTGGAAAAAAAATAACGAGTTCCGTCCAACAGAACGACGCAAGGCACGATCGTGCGCAGCATGAGATGAGTTCGCATGATGACTTTGCGAGACAAAGAACTAGCAATTTTCATCGCGCAAGCGTCGACGTACGCAGTTTTTTTTATTTACACTAATTATTTACATTTTTCATCGAAACAATACTTCTCTGTTTAATTAAATCGTTATTCCTGTATTCCACAAAATTTAGATCGAAATTAGATTGCGTGATGGTTAAATAAATTAATACACATACAGATAATAAATTAGAATTAGATAACCAATTAAAAAAACGGTCTTTTTTATATAATCATAAATCCAATTTATATCGTGGAATATAATAATTTAGAGAAAGGATATAGCGTTATAATTTATATTTCGCTTCGTCGTGTACTGCGCTGTTTCGTTATTATTAGATGCGGTTGGAATGAAATTTCTTTATCCAAATCATACTGATAAGATAATGGGGGAGTTTGTGTGCGTTACGCCGCAGATATTGAGTTTGCAAAAAAATATTTCCATGCAGAGTTCTTTGTATCTGGATCACGACCAATCGACGATTCGAGAACATTATAGATAGGAGTAATCTTAATTATTGGATCGAAACCTTTGTCTCTGAAGAGTATATGATAAACAATCACACGTCATTAATATTCACGACAAAGATATAGGGAATCTCTTGCAGCAGAATAGAAATATTTATGTTCCTCAACATATAACAGATAATTTTTCAGTCATTAAAGAATGATCGAGAGATAACTTAATTGACACTTGATTTTATAAAATTAATTTCTCACTAAGCTCGTGCCATGTTTATTAATATAAGACTGTTTATAAATCTGCGAGTAATAATTCTGATTAATCAATCAAGTGTAAATCAAATAAATTTGTATGTGAAAATACTAATTTAAAAAATTTTTCACAAAGTTGCGAGTAGATAATAATTCTACCTAATTTAAAATCTATCAAGTGTTAATTAAGTAAATTTATATACAAAAGTACTAATTCCTAAAACTTTTTACAAAACTGCTATAGTAATAATTCAGAAATCATTTTAAGAACGAAGAAATTATTTAAAGAACGAGTAATATATGTATATCACGTATAAAGTTTCAATTAAAGAAAACAAGGTTTAGAATGGGTGCTCTTACTAGCTTAAATACGATCGCGATAACACGTACGAGTGCTCAGGTGTGCGTAACGGGTTCTCGATTACACCGAGAATTTCCCACTGAAATTCATACGTTTCGCAAGTGGTGCATTCGCGCTCTCTATTTTTGCGGATGACTACCAACGATGGTGGAGAAGTTTCCCGTGTATTCGAACGATTCCAACGCATTACTCCGACGTCTCTGACGTGCGTATGTACAAGCCGAACGACAATGACATTCCGTAACGTCGCTATTTTTCTAATCGTTTCAGATGTACAGGAGGCAGTTAAGTCGACGGGTCCTTGGCTGCAAGCAGAAGCTAGCTCAAGGATGACGGCTGCCTGTCTATTCGAATTTCATCATGGTGCGAAGCTAAGCAGGTGAATGTCAGAGCCCCATGAAGCTTCATCGCATGCCCGTAATGAGACGTATCTTTGTCGCATAATGTTGCTGCTACTTGCTTAGGTAGTCTTTATTTTTAGATAGAGTTGGTCACGCGAGTTCGTCCATCGAGCACGTGTTTGGCGTATTAAGAAGAAACAGAAAGAAGTATTATAGAATTGTGTCTCTTATGAGACAATAATTTGAAACCCCAGTCAACACTTTATGAGAAATACCAGTATTATGAAAATGATATAACGACTGATGAGTGCGTTATATATCAGATTTTTTTTATCAAAGCTGCAGAAGTTTTTCATAAAAGAGCGTATTAATAAAACAAATTCTACTCTTTTATAGTAAAGGTAGAGCTATTTTAAAAGTCATCACGTTAGGTGTTCTCCAGAATTACGTGAGACCTTGAATAGGTTGGCAACCTACGCCAGACGTTCTCTTCGATCCTATCATTTCTTCCATCTTAATGCTTCCAGGTGACATCCGTGGTTAAAAGCTTCGAGAAGTGAGCACTTTAGTAGGAAGCTCATGATTACGCTCGCACGGCTATTACACGGCTATTTACTGCATGCTTGGATTATCAAGCAACATGTACATATAGTCGTTAAATATAAGCGGCAAACAACGGTAGGTGGATGGATTTTTCCGTTGATTATAAAATTGCAATCTTAAAAAAAAAATTTAATACACGTCTATCACACGTAAGATTGTACGATTAAAGAGATAAGAGATTAAATTAAAATATTAAATCTAGTATACACTTTTTGATTCCAAGTGTTTTTTCTTGTTTTGTGGACTTTGATGAAAAAAATATTTTATCGCTGTATTTATGATTGTATAAAGATCGATAGAATTTACAATTTTAAGGATGTATTGCATTTTTTTAATATAATGAAAAAATTTTGAAAAAATTACAGATTTTTTTATATTTGTGGAAAAATATAAAGTTTGACGGCGATTTGTATAAAAGATTATTTCAATACGAGTAGACATGTTTTTAAAAAAGAATTAAGATAAAATTTAAAAAATGTAAATATTGATTTCATTGAATTATTTCATATAACATTAATTATTATATATACGAAAAGTATAAACTTCCAATTTCAATTTTTGTAAAGACTATAGATACACCTAAGCTAAAATATCTGTTGTACAAAAAAATTTTCTTTTATTTTTCTTTGCAAGTAATTTATATCTATATGTTTACAGTGAATGCAAAAAGTATTCAGAAAATATTTTTATTAAAAAAGCCTTATTCGTAAAAAAATAAATAATTATTCACAATTTATTAATAGAGAGTATAGATTTTATATATTTTTCAAAAAGATTTTATCACAAAAAAGATATAATGATTAAAATATATTCCAAAAATAAGCAAAAATGAAAAATTGTATTATTTGGACACACATAAAGTATTCGTAAAAATCGAGAAATTTAGCTTCTAAGATCATAAACACGATTTGTGCGAAGCTCTTTTATCAATTTTATCTCTTATTTATCAATTTTAAAATATAAATAATATTTCCCGAAACGAATAAACAATGTATAAACAATTAATAGAAGACGAGCACGGTAAGAAATGCACAAAGATTCTTAAACAAATTATTTGTATAATCAGATAATTGAATAACAGAAAACAGCTGATGTTTTGATTCACTTAGAACCATCCTCAGTAAATTTCGATGACATTGATTGTAAGATTTTTTTATTTACCTATATTAGGATAGCACGTTATGCTTTTGATGACTTTTGAAGAGCAAATCTCCCAAAAAAACGTTTTCGCCAACCTTCGGTTGGCAGCAGTCGGGAGTAAAAATGAGGCTTTTTATAAAAAAATTCTCCTTTGTGTACGAATCGTACTTATTTGTATCTCTTAACGCATTTTGTATTCACATCTTCTATCAACGTCTTCTTATTATCATTTATCTGTCGATTATTTCGGAACAGACCGAAGGCATTTCTTGCAGGGATCGTTCGCAAGAGAACAGGTTGGCCACCCTTGGTCTAGGAGGCAGGTTACGAGCGTGAATATTTGACATATCAGATCGATGAGTCACGCATCTTGTTCGATATGTTCCGGCTACCCCATTCGCGACGCCCGCGCCCACGCGACCAGCTCATGACTCATCTGCGATTCTCGGAAGCGCCTCGCCACTCTCGGAATCTCTCGCTCGAGATTTTCGTCATTCGCTGTAGCGGTACCGTTAGTGGGAAATTCGCGTGTCACCTCAGTCCACTCGGGGTTCGAGATCGAGGCAGTATCCGTCACTTTCAGTCAAGCGTATCAAACTGTTTTTTTTTTCAATCGACGGAACTGTATGGTCTCAAGGAAAACGAGAAAGTTCAAATTTTATTTCGTTTAGAATTGTACCACGTTCAAAATTACATCATCTTACCTCAAAGACAATGAGAAAGTCAAAATAATGTCGTATTGAACCGAATTATGAAAAAATGATATAAATTGGGTCAATAATGACATAAATTCGGCCAATATGACGTCAAATTGACATCATTTTGACTTCTTTGTTCTTCTTGGGGTAAGGTGATACAATTCTAAACGAAATAAATTTGAATCTAATTTTCAAGGTCCATACAATTAAATTTGGTAACTGTCTCATTGTGTGAGAGATGTACTGAAGGGTACTAAAAAGAAAAAATAAACCTTGAACTTCGAAAATCAGATTCAAATCTTTCATTCAGAATTATACCATGTTCAAAATTGTACTATCTTATCTTATAATTCAGAATGACACGAATGATTACATAATATTATAACTGTATCGTGTCAACGAAAATAAACGAGTCGTCATTCCTAATTATTAATGTATTGAATATAATGAATCTAATTGCAACAATAAGAGATGTTACGTGTCGCATTAGCCAGTCTATCTCGGAACGTGTCCACGCGCATCGTCCGATTAAACAAACATCGTACAAACATGTGATAATATTATTTTGAAGATATTCATACAGGATGCTGACTTATGAAAAAAACGACGACGCAATTATTGGCTCGTGAGAACAACTAGTAGTACTCATGTGTACGCACTCTTAATATGTCCTTCACGAGAACGCCGAGATTACCTCATACATACATGATACAAATCTGATAAAGTTACTATTATATAAAGCTAAACATTCTTATGTGTAGTCAAGATAAAATAAAAGATATTGCTAAAAAAAAACTTTGTCTTTCCCATCTAAAAACTTTTGATCATAACTTATTTACTTTTTTGTAATTTTTATTTACCTTTCGTAATTTCGGAAAAACAAATTATGTTCATTTTTATCATGTAAATTAACTTTAATCTTGGTAATAAAGAGCAATTGAGCGTTAGAAGTCAATACAAAAAACGATGCGTATTATCACTAATAAAATTTAATTTTTTATATAGATATGTATAAATTACAAATGTACGTTTCGGCTCTAGTTTGAGTCTTTCTCAGCAAACACTCAATCGTAAAATTGTATATTACAAGTAGAAGAAAGTTAAATAATGTCCACATATTACATAGCACCATCAATAATAAATTTATACATTCAGATAGAAAAGACCTATAAAACTAAATCTCTTACATAACAAAGTCAATTTCCTTGTGTACCATATTGTGGACCATGATGAACAAAAATCGGATTTCTATAACCAAAAGGAAAGAGAGAGAAGTTTTCTGCGTTGAGCAGCACTTCTAGCATCCACTACTTGCTCTTTATTATTAGTTTTTGAATTTCGGGAGTCCTTTATTGTAATTAATTTTTTATCTTGGTTTAATTTATCTTTTTATCTTTTTTTAAATTAAAAAAAGGAAAAGAGTAAATTAAACCGAGATTAAAGTTAATTTATATTGGTAGAAACAGACATTAGAAATGCAGAGGATCATGGAGAATAAAATCCATCCACTTCATGTACTCGTATATTTTATATAAGTACTTTAAACTATCTATAATTTACATTAGATTTCTCGGCAGAATTTTAATTATAATTCTTTTATTCGTGAAATGCGTTTTGCACGACGCATAAATTTAAATGGAATTCGTTCTAAATTCAGACGCAAATTATAGATTGTCTCTAATAGACTCCACGAAAAATCACAAGATAATATAATGACAACTTTCGCCTAGATGTTTACAACAACTAGCTATCACGCGCCAAGTCATAAATATAATTTAACAGAAATCTATATTCAACATTTATTGAACAATAACTTTTCTTTTTTAACAAAAAGAGAAAATTATTAATCGTCCCAACTATTTAATGCATTCTGCATAAATACTTTTTAAAGAAGATTAACAGCCGCATATTTTTATCATAATTAATAATCAACATTTCATCTCTTTTATTTCATTTAAATTGACGTTTATAAGATGAATTCAACAATCAAATTGATCGCTACGTCAGTATCTTCGCGTTTCTGCAGAATCGCAATTTTTACGTCAAATATCGGGGAATAAAAGATGAGATGCGATTAAAAACGTATCTAATTACAAGCCGCGATTACGAGAGAGGATCTAGGCGCCGCGTAGATAAACTCTCGTGTTTCGTCGATAACACCACGTATCGAACGGCACGGCACGGCACGGCACGGCACTGCCGCGGCGACCGGCAGCTCGACGGCGATTGGTCGGCCGGGAATAACTCATGACGTCATCCACGCTCGCGAGACCTCGACTCTCTCCGCGGGCTTCGAACGGTTTGCCGAACGCGCGTGCGAGGTATTCCCCCACGGTATGAGTCATCGATTGCAGTTTCACACAGTTTCGAGCAAAGGGACCTGCGATTCGTGCGTGCTGCTTTCGAGTTCTACGTACGTCCATTAAGCTCCGCGGTGATCTTCGATCTTCGTCTCCCTCGCTCTCGCTTGCATTCCTTTCGGAGGAGCGTTCGGGAGAGAGAGAGCGAGAGAGAGGGAGAGAGAGAGAGGTTAGAACGCGACGTACTCCGCTCCGACGGTCTCTGTTCCGACGGATTCGCGAGGGTGAACGGCAACATGAAGCTCGACGTCTCCGACGTGCTCTACGACAGCTCCAGCGTGTCCAGCGACAGCGGGGCCTCGCAGAGCTCCCGCGTCAGCCATGATTTTCTCTCCAGCATCGCGAACACGGCCGTGCTGCCGAATAATGTAAGTACCAGCAGGAGTTTTCCCGCAATAAGTATGTCCCGCGTCGCTTTCTCGGCTGTCCGAAGGTCCTCGGTATCCTTACAGGATGCATCGCGATTAAGTCGCGCCGACGATCGAAGTCTCGTCTCGTCTCGTCTCGTCTCGTTGCAAGTGCACGCGTTACGTAACGCACGCGCGACAATAATGCGTTAAACGTTAAAGCGGTTGTCCGCCTTTAGGCGTCGTACATGGCGCGAATGCGCCTCGTGACTTGCTTCGCGTGGCGGATTCGGCCTTTAGATTCGACGGGAGATGTTCGTTATTTTCTTCTTCGCTACAGTAATTTACAATGATTGAAAGAATTGTCTTTTTATCACATATAAAAAAAGGTTATATTGATGAGACAAGAAGTTTAAGAAAGATTTGTGTGAAATAATATAAATGATTGTATTTGCATTTTTGAAACTCATAAATAAAATCTATACAGTTTCAACTAATTTTGCGGATTAAAAATATAAGATATTTTGCACTTTTATTTTTCTATTTAATAAAAATATATATTTATTAAAAAGAAAAATAGAAGTATAAAATAATAGAATAATAATAATAATAATAATATAAATATTCTTCCAATTTTTTACATACGAACTTGAAAGAATATCTAAAATTATATATAGAGGATTGCACTCGAGAAATCGCTAGTTTCTTATCTTGTTTACAAACGTAAAAAACAGCCCGATATCTGAAAACATTCCATCAACATGTGTAAACAGCTATATAAGCTTGCTAATAAATAATTATTCTTGCTTGTACAGTGACATTCGAGTCATCGCAATAAAAAACATTTAAGATATTCTTAATTTCACAGTGTATATGCCGGATTTAAATTAGCTCATCGTTAAAAATATAACTTTGAACTTCCTCGAAGAAATTTCATTAAGATTCAGCTTAAGGTTCAGCTGATTAAAGTGTAAGGAACAATAAAAGAATCTCCTTTGCAATCATAATTCTTCGATTTGAACAGTTCCTATCTTAATTCATAAAAAAAAAATGTTTATTTTTATAAACTTGCGAGATGATGTGGCGATTACATAAATGATTATACATCCGCGACGTAACGTTTTTTGTTATTCTTTATTTAAACGTTTAGCGGAATCGATTGGAATTACGTGGCTCACTGTCTTACTATTATTGTATGACGCATATCTGGTCAATCGTGCATCTGGAAATTGCATGTTATTTCACAGGAACATGAATTCTTAGGCAGGATAATGCACAAGTGCTGCTGCTTATCTGTACTTGTCTCTTAGTGCTGCTCGTGATGACTCATTAGTGGTTTTATACTGTAAAATATGCACGGTGTGTATACCCATCTCCTTTCTGCCGATCGATTTTGAGCGTTACTTGAAGCGTTACTTGCATTAAACGAGTATGTAAAGAATGGGATGTGTGATTAATATTTATTATATGTATGGCGAAAACATTATGACAAACGTAATTGATTAATTATTAAGATTTTGTGCTGATGACCTAGATTCCATTCGCTTCTGTGATTCGATATACCTACATGTAACGATTACAAAAGATGTCGTATGATTAACTGTATTGATTGTTTTAAAAACTATTAAGCACTCACAAAATTGATCGTTCCGAGAATGTTATTAATGCTGATATTTAATCTAGTAAAAATTTATAATTCTTTTTTATTATTTTAAATTTTTATTACTTTTATTTGTTTATTACTTTTTAATACTTTATATAATTTGATACTTTAGATAACTTTCCATGTAGTTTGTGCAAAATTTCGTATAAAATACTAAATTTGTTAATATTGTATTTTATCGAATTCAAACAGTTAAAGTATCTTTTGACACGATACACTTGTCAAGCTGCTACTTCGTTGAAGAGCTCCTTTATCCGGGAATTAGAGACAGAGCGTTGCTAAATTTACAAAGCGCGTGCCGTCATCGCTATAAACCGAACTGCTCGAGTTCGAATGAAAAACACATTTTCGGTCGCCGGGAATGAGTCGCGCGAAAATATCAACGGCGTTATCATATGTGCATCTAATTATGCGTCATGAGTACGCGATAACACGCTACGTCTTATTATTTACACTCACGAAGCCTTCATAAAGCGACGAATATCAGACTGCGGTTTCCGAAAGTATAATAATTTTTTTAAGAAAAAATCCTGACAAAAAATTCTGAGAACGCAATTGACGTTAGTACGTTTAGTTATTAGTGGACAATACTGTTTGAACTTTTTCTGATAGAGCCTTATTTTACTTCATCCACGGCGTGGAGCCGACAAATAAATTAGACGCCCCTGCGCGCGTAGATAAAAGACAACTTTCATTCCGGTCTTGCATAGGTGTCCTTTTAAGGTGCATACCACGTGCACCGTCAGTAAACCTTTGAGTTACTACGGAATTATCCAATCGAACGTTATCTTTCATACTACTACTGCGTCCATTCACCGATCGGGAGAGATCAATGATCTCTCGAGATTGCCGAGTGTTTGCGTTTACGAATGAGTCTTCGCTTCGCGCGAACTTCCAAACGTGAGATTGAATTTTATTCATATTAATTTTTTCTTCTCCGTATTATCTCGCAGATCATACTACGTTGCGGTTTATAAATGACGCGCCAACGATATGCGGTTCGACAATCAATCTTGCTGTACGAATGAGTGAGCGATTTCGATCTTAAACCGCAGCTTAAACAGACGTTTGTTTTTCGTGGTCTTCAAGCACGCGCGAACAATCGAATCCTTAAAACTTCACCGAGTTGTTTAACCCGAGAATCTCTCTCTCTCGTCATCCAGTTTTTTTTCGTAAACGATCACCTGAGTGATTTTTACGCCAATTTAAAATCACTATTAATTATATATTGTATATTATTGATTATTCTACAATTTATTAATATTGGACGATTATGTAAGATAGATTTGTATAGATAATGTTTCCTAAAATACATATATATACACATAAGGAAAAATAAAAAAAAGCAAATATAGATTTTTTTTCATCAGTAAAGAATTCGTGTGACTGAGCGTGATTTCCTCATTTCTGGGGTCACTCGGGTTAAACAAAGATATATAAAACATTCGAGAGATGTAAGATAATTTTTTATTTAGATATAGATAGGTTATTAATTATGACAAATATATTTGTTTTTGATGTTAAATTTAAAAATCAAATTCAATTCAAGAAAAAACTTGTCAATTTTTAGGCTGCAGGTATAAGATTGATGAGAACCTTGCACATAATAGAAGTTAAAACCGGTTTTGAAAAGAATAATCTACTATCGTGTATATATACAATGAATCAAACTTTTAAAAAACTGTTTAAAGTACAAAACACTTCGTTACATCTATATTCGCGATTTATTCTCATGTTGGTCCTTAAAATTAAATTGCTGAAAATTGTTCATCTTTTACTAGTGGTAATCTTTGTAAGTTATTATATTTTGTATATTAAACAAGTAAAAATACATCTTGTTATTTATTATGTAAAAAATTCTATAAATATGACTTTTTAATTCTTTATGGTACGTAAAGCGTAGTGCACAATTAACTTGGTAAGAGATTAAGATCCAAAATTATTTATTATAGCTTAGGTGGAAATAACTGTCATTCTTTTTTAGATTTATTTCTCAATATTTACAATGTTGAAAATGTCTAAATTTTACATTCTGTATAAAAGTATTTATTAAATGATGTTATGTAATTTGTTAATCACGTCATTATCGGTGTTATTTAATAATAACAATTGTCCAGTCTATTCATACCGTAATTTGTTACGTCGGTGTGGCTTATGTATATTTATAGATACAGACAGGAAGTAGAAAATTCTCCTCGTCGCGACGAACAATATCTCTATGGCATCGACAAGGGTTTAGTGCCAGTACGTCTGTCTCTCCCTTCTATAGGATGTCCTAAAACTGAGGACAAAAAAAACTTAGCACACTGATAGTTAGTGCTAAGAATTTAAAAATGAGCGAAAATATAAAAAAACTAATCGTTTTTTATAATCATAAATCTATGATCATAAAGAACTGTTTAACTAAACGTTAAGTTTCTCTTTTTGATCTTTTACTCGTTCGCTTACATTAAGTTTGAGTATATTGAAAAAAAAATTTACTAAATCTTGATACATATTTTTTCAATAATACTAAAAACATTTACTTACAATAAATAAATATTTACTCAATAAAAAAACGATGGTTAAATCAAATTAATGGTTTTTGAACCATATAGATATACGTTTATATTTGGTAAATGTTTAATTAGGATTATTCAAACAAATATTAAAATTTAGTATATTTTTTTCAGTGTAACGTTATATATTCTGCCATAAATTATCGAAAATGAGCTTTCGTGAGTCAAGTATTACAAGCACAGATGATACTATAATTATCTGTCGTCCAATTTAAATTGCACTTTAGCAAAACTTTTTGAAACAATTAGGACGGCAGAGAAATTAGAGCTGCTTTCGAGGAGCGCTCTATCAGCGCTATTTGTGTCATTTATCTTTTTCTCAGGTCTAATGGACAATGAAGAACGACACAAAATAGCGCTAATAGCCTCTCCCCGAATACAGTCTAGATAAGAGAGATTAGATTTTATAATGATGTTTTTATATTTTGAAAGTTATGAACAAAATGTAAAAGTTACAATAAAATTATCTCGATATCTCTGAGATATCTATGGATACAGCCCAAGACACAATGCGACAGAATAGTGATAGCGATAGGAATAACATGATTTCAACCAGAAATCGGATATATCGGAATACACAGTTTCTGATAGGTTGAAATCGTGTTATTCCTATCGCTATCGCTATTCCCTCGTATTGTGTCTTGGACTTTAAACTTGAAATTCGCAACGAATAACATCGTTTCATTGTAATTCGAGGACACCCGATGTATTCTCCGCATGTAAGCAGCATGGCGGTGGTATTGATCTAGCTAGCATTTCGCCTGGCGTGGCTTTGGCCGCCTTCAACAGCTGTTTTATAAAGCGCCGACGTCTCGTGACGACTCGACCATTTAAAAACACGCGTGCACGAGCACGCACGCACGCTTACACGCGCATGCATTTGGCGCGCGCGACACGAATTACATTCTACTGCTGCGCAGTAACGCTTATGCTACTTAGATAGGAACTCCCGAGCCAGCTGTTGTCACCTAATTATCTTTCCCTCTAATAATGAAAGGGTTCCTATGGAGAAAACGACCGATAAAATGCAAATATTACTTATAATGATCAGAAGCGAAAATACATCTGGCTGTTAGATCCATTAAATTTCTCTTTTTAACTCTCGCGTTTACGGTTGCGTAATTATTTCATAAAATTTGGCAAATCTGCGTAAAGGAACTTGCTTCTTCACTCTTGAGAGAAAGTAATAAAAAATTAATGAAGCGAACGATGTTCAATAAACACGCACGGTCATAAACTTCAGCCGTGTGTTTTTCTTTATGGCTCGCGCTTAAAGTATAAGCACGCGCTTTGTACAAAGAAACTGGATGATTCACGATCTTTAATTTATTCCTCTATTGTTCTCTCGGATATTGAAAATGTATACAGAAACTTTCCCGAGTGACGGGCCGATTAAAACTTCCGCTTTTTTCCTTCGTACGAAATTCGGCGTTTGTTATGCCGCGCACACAACGTCCTGCAGCGCGCATTACAGCTCAGCCGGATAGCTGCAACCTCCCTCCTCATTAAAATATCTCTTTGTCGCGCGAACAAAGCTGATCCTCTGGTTGCCCGCCGATTTTCTCGTTACCCCGTTATGCTCGTTAAGACACATATCTGGCTGTCAATCACTTGAAAACAAAGTTTCTCTTCTACAAAACGAATGAAAATCCGTGCTACGTATATTTTAATAATAAATATATGATAATGTATTATATATATATACTATATAATAATGATACGTATGCTATTATATAATTGTCTTGTGAGAATATAAAGTTAATCTCAACGATTTAATTGTTATTTTTGCTTTCCCATTAAATTGTTAATTTCGATGCTAGAACCTTGCTTTTAAGAAAATTCCGATGTATAATATTTCAGTTGATTACATGTTCAAGTGTTTTGAATCAACTGAAATATTATACGTCGGAATTTTCTTAAAAGCAAAGTTCTAATCGAAATTAACAAAGTAAATAAACAAGATTTTATAAGGTAGATAACTGATCAAAGATTTTATATAAACTCAAGACGTCACATTATTTAGAATCAAGAGTCAGCAGATTGCTCAGACTTTTGCTTAACGGGACTCTTGCCAAAACTGAATATTCTGTCACATCTAAATCAATTTAATTAATCTTAGTTCTGTTTGAGATTGACTTTGTTAACATTTTTTTATTATTAAATATTCTTAAACAGACAAGCTGAATCAAATTAATGAAGAATAGATTTTCTAATCTTTTTAGGAAATATTAATAGCTATCACGTTTTTATTAAATATTTAGTTGAGTAGAAATATAGTTTGTGGATGATAAATTAAAAAACAATAATTATTACAATAGAGTTTTGTGTAAATAAAATATGTGCGCATAAATTTTGTTATTCTGTACAGTAATCTCACATTTGTGTGAGTATAACTTATCAAGGCAATAATTAAATTAGCAGTTCAAAGAACACGTGAAAATATTACGATTGTTTCCAATGTATCCCGCTGTGCCGCAAACATTATACTGTTTTTTGCTTATCCTGCAGTGTATTTGGTTGTTGCACAAACAAATCTGACGGTATGTTGCACCACGGATAAATAATTTCTAGCCTCCGCCGTTCCTCGTTGCCGCGGCTTGTAATTTTAAGAACGGATGTGTACAATTCTTTTGCAAATATTCAGCGATAGCGTATAAACAACTTGTGAATTAAATTGCATTTAATCTGTAATCGCGATGGAAAACGCGCGCCTTTTCACGAGAGTTCGTTGCACGCAGAAAGTACTATATGTAGTCGCGAAACGCAGCACAAAACAAAGAAAAAGATAAAGAAAGAGAGAGAGGGAGATAAAGAAAGAGATAGAGAAAAAGAGAGAAAGAGGAATCGCGCACGTACATTGGGGGACGTTATTGTTGAAGATAGTTTCTGCTATATAATTCATTCGCACGTCTATTTAAAAAAATTGCAATCAACATCAGTAGTGAGTCATTGCTACTCAAATAACGTTATTTCGTGTGACGTTGGTAGTATATTATCGCGCACGTTTGTCGAACGCGTGCGAGGATAATTAACACTCAAGTGACAGAGTTTCTGATATGGAAAAAAAAAGTTGAATGTTTCGATGTTGAGAGAATTTTGGAACGTTATCTGGGTCTCTTTTTTGAAAAAAAAAAACGTATACGAAAAACTAGAGAAAAACTATAGTATTCGTACATACTAATAATATCCCCCTAATATATATATTATTATATTATATTATATTTATTTTTATATATATATATATATTATATTTTTCGTATAAATTTTTTTTTTCAAGAATAGAGGCTCTAAGCTCTAATGTTTAGGTCTGTTTTCTGTGGCTGAATTAGTGTACACTTTTAGAACTTAAAGTGAGATAGGTATACGTTTGATATTTGTCGAAAGCCAGAAAGAGTTCCAGCACTGAGAGAAAATTAAATAGTTCGAGCAACTATAAATTTGGCAACTTTTGCAATTGAAGTACCTGTAACTAGTTTTACAAAGTAATAGAAACTAAAGTAGTGCTGAATATTATATAAAAATATAGTCACGGTAACAAATTGTATGCACTATTAATTGGTAGTGACTCAACTACATTGAGTAGTTGGACTTCATGCAAATAGGTATAACAATTACATTTTTCTAGTTTAGACAAAAATTTTTAAAGGGTCGCTCAGTACGAGTAGTACGCGGCTTTGTCACCAGAGGGACGTAGCGGAGTTCAGTTTCTCCTCTCTCTAAGAAGAAAACCACTCGCTTACAATAAAAGGCGCAGCGTTGGTTTCAAACTTGGAAGACAAAAATAAATAAAAGAAATGCATACACAAATTTGTAACTACGTATTATAAAGCTTTAATAAGAACAATAAGTAAATTAAGTGAACTAAGAAAATATAGTAATATTAACCATTTATAAATTGATTATATGGTTAATATACTATATTTTCTTAGTTCACTTAATCTAGTATTCTTATTAGAATTTAATAATATGTATATAATTGAGGCGCTATTTCACTACAAATTTATAGTTACTGATACGACTTTTTTCTCTGAGTGAGGGCAGTCTATTGCAGGAACAGAAAACAGACGATTTACTTCGCATCACGTCGAGACCTAAAATTTTTCATTGCCCTCGAACATCGATTCAACCAATTTCGCTGACCTCAGCGCACATCCTGAATGTATCGCGGATTGCAATTTGCACGCTTCCGGCATGCTGACGAAAATCCCCCTTGATCGCCCATGGATCCCCCTCCGGGATCCGGGCGGATCGATTTATCGGATTATGCGAGTTAGCGCGGAACGATCCGCGCTACCTGGAAAAGGGGATCTGGTTCTCCGTGCGTTCCCCAATTCCGTGAAGTGAGCGGAGTCGTCGTCGGAACGAGCAGCGACGCGCGAGGCTGCGGACCGCGCCGATTGGCCGGGCGCTATCGCGCGAATCAGCGATCAACATGGCGGTGACGTCACGGGGAGCGCGCCCGTAATGGAATTAGTGGGGGAAGCGGCGACGGCGGCGACGGTGGCTGGCTTTTCTATATAGTTACTCGGTCACGTTGGCGAGCGCTCAGTCGACGAATGCACGCAGTCACGTGTGGTACGGGGCGAGTGATAAGACGCGCGTTGATATCGATACTTTTGTGACAGAGTGTTTAATTATCCTTCGTCACATTAAGATTTGTTCTTTTCCCGAAGGCGAGATAGTCTTGCTTTCCCCAAGCTATAGCTTTTTTTCTCGACCATTTGAATACTCCAATCTCGAACTCGTCGAACTCGAAAATCCAAAGCGTTGAAGTGAAGTTAACTGAAGCGCAAGATGACGCAACGAGTGCCTAGTACCGGCTATTACGACAATATCATTGAGGACCACAGCTACACGATGTTCTCCATGTATCCGGCGACCACGAACGCCGTGGACTGGCAGCTCATGAAGGAGGAGAATTGCATGGTAAGAGAGTGCTGTCAATTTCACTAGAATCGAATCTCGGGCAGAAAATTGGGGAATTAGCTCGTGACGCACGTCATTGTTTATCGAGATAAACACATTGATATTATTTATCTCCCTCCGTAAGAGAATTCTTTTAAATTACAATATAAAGATACAGAACAAAGAATTTGTTCGAAATATTACTCGAAATATTACTTGATAGTATACATTTTTGTGCAAAAAATAAATACATTTCCGGATTTCCCATCGTAAAGTATTTATACGTTAAAATGTGTTTTCAAATTTTATATAGAGTGCTTTAAATCTTTGACAGTCTTCTTGCAATTATGATTAATTTTTATGTATTGACGTGTTACATATTTTTAAAACATCTTTAAAATATTATATGATTTGTGAAATTTTCCCACGAAAAGCTACTTGCGACAAAACGTAAAATTAACATATCGCGCGTAAATACAGCACGCAAACGGAAGACACGATCGACTTTTAACGCATACAAATCATTGATTACGCGTTTCTTGAGCAGGTGTCACGGTTCAAGGCTGGATCGATAATGCTGAAGCTATGGTTGTGCTTCTAAAAACTTCAATTGCTAAACAGTTTGCGTCCATCAAGACCCGCTCCGGTTTTTTTTAAAAGGAAAAGAAAAGTTCGAAAAATTTTGATGTAGCCTGAGTTTGTCAAATTTTTCGCACCGAAATTCCTAAGTAGTATCTAATTTCGAAATATTTGCCCGTCCATTCAGGTAGCAAAGGTCCGAAGAAAGGTCGAACAAAGACATTTTTTCCCCAAATATAGTCATCCGAAGCAACCTTAGGGCGATAAGTCGGATGTTTGTCGGACGTTAAAACATTAACCTGCGCGATTTTCTTCCTATAGATTTATTAGGAGTCACTGCTAGGCAATCTGTGGTACTCGGCACCGACAAAAATAACGTATCTACTGATTAGATAAATGTGGCGTATTGTTAGCGATGATACCAATGGATGACCGTAAGTGAAAACGCGTGTCTACATTGAAGATGTGGAAATCTATATACTTTGTAAATGTATTTTGTAATAGATAAACGCCCAGAGACCAGATCGTTTGAATAAAGATTAAGAGTAGAGATTACGGAATAATGAGGTGCTGCAAATGATAGTCTAAATCAGAGCGAAAGTATTTTTAATATCATATTTCTAACAACTTATTTATTAATTTAATTTCTTGAGCTATTTAAAATATGCAAATTAATAAGCAATACTCTAAAAGATTTAATGTTTGCATTTGGATCGAAAATATACTTTGTCTTTTTGAGAATACTATTTAAACAAGTCGTAAATGTTTTTAAAACTACGATAATTTATTTTATTTCGATAGGTTTTAATTATTGTATTATTATGTCTAACATTTATAAATAAAACTTATTTATCATAACCCCACGCAATAAATACGTACATCATGAGTCTGATCAGTAGCAGCTTATAATCAGTCGGTGTGTGTTATTTAAACTTGTTATCTAAATCTTTCTACGAATAATCCGTCGTTTAGTATGCACGAGTGAACAATGCATAATCACAAAGGAATCAGTTAATAATTACATGCGTTTCATGTCAGCGAGCGTGTCACGAGAACTAGTAAAGGGAGAGAGACAGAGAGAGAGAGAGAGAGAGAGAGAGAGAGAGAGAGAGAGAGAGAGAAAAGGAGAGTCTTGCATAACGGTTTACAATTAAGCTAATAATCGAGGTCATGCTCCTGATGACGTGTTAGTTTCAAATTTTCCAAGAAGCGACTAACTTATCGCGCTGGATGCTTGAAGCGACGACTCTCACCTGCCGATCCCACTGATTTTGTTTGGCTTCGATTTCTACGAATCCCCATTCAACGTACGCATCGTTTACTCGCTTTATCGTTAAACGGTACTTTCTTGCTGGAACGGGCTTGGCAAATAAATATCACTGTGCAAACTTGTACAAATTTTAAAAGGAATTATGTAATAAAAGTCTGTGTTCATAAATTAATGTTTCGTGTAATAACGAAAAAAAGAGTATTCGGTGAAAAAAGCATATAAGGGATATAGAATGCATTTAGTCTTCCAAATTAGTTTGGCATTATTAAACTAATTTACAGACTAACTTTAAAATGAATATTTTATGAATGTTATTAATAATGAAACAAGCTTTTCTTTTGTGTGAAACTTGTATCTGTATTGAGATAAAAGATATCGAGGGTCTATAAAATTATTTTACGATAGCTGTATCCGTAATTATGAAAAATTTTATTAATAAACTAAATATTATTATATAACAGGAATAACAAAGGTTATCAATATTAAAGGTTATTTAAGAAAAATTTACATATTTGAAAAATTACATTTTGTTCCTTAGATTTTTCTATTTCACAATTTACTTAATTGCCATGCTTACCGAAAGTAATTGCTGTCCAGACTTCCTAGATTATTCGTTATCGCTTAATATGTTTTTATCGTAGCATTTTCTACGGCTAAGAAGTACGCGAAGGTCTTCCTCGAAGCTGATATTTATCGAGGTCTATTATGTAAGAAATCTGCTATACTTTCGAAAGTAATTTCCGCTTTTTGAAGAAAACACATTTTAACCCTTGCGAGTGCAAGAAAATACATTTACTTTTTAAACAACTTAAAATTAATTATAACCATTTGAACGATTAAACATCAATTTGTTGACTTGTACAATTTTCAAGAAGCTTATTATGAATTTATTGTTAGATTTTTATTCTAAATAAAAAATCGAGAATTATTTTATCTTTTAAATAAAACTAAATTTAGACAAAATTCGAGTGTTAGATGTCAAAATTTAATATCTTATAAGATTTATTTTTATCGTGTAACGATAATATCTTTATCGTATAAAATATGCGATAATTATAAAAATCGAAAAAGTTAACGAAGATATTTTGATTTCATTTAATAAATTGTTAATAAAAAATATATATATAAATACGAAAAAAATATGATTTTCTGAATGTATATTATCTGCATGAAACCGAAGAAAAACAGTTAAATCTGACAGGAAACGAGGAGTTAACGCTCGTTAACCCGCCAATTAGAAGGTTTAGTTAAAGGCAGGGTTAAGTTTAGCGAGAGCAATACGTACGGGTCATAAGACAAGAGGTGTCATCCTGCTCCCGGCATTAAGGAGGGAGGTACTTCTTGTTGTTTCCCTATTTGCAGTTACTTATCTCTTCCGCAAGAAAGTCGCGCCAACATAATTCCTTGCGACAACTTAAATCCAAGTGAATAAATTTCTTGTGCTTTCCAAGCATGCTCGCACTGTATATTTTTCGTCGTAAATTTTCCATTAATACATCATTAGGATTTCTACATTTTGACACCAACTATTTGGGAAATTGCCAGAAAACTTATTGTATTCATTTTGAAAGATCGTACAGTTTGAGAATTCTTGTTTTAAGAATCATAAATACTTTTTCTATGGTCTGTATATCAAGTAATTAGTAATTTATTCGCTTTTACTTGATATCAATTATATGAAATAGTACTTTCAGCAACTAAAATAAATGCCCTGTTATTAGAATAAAATAATGTAATAATATGTTAAATGAGCCAAAGACTAGCAAAAAATAGTACATATTTCAATTTTCATATTTCAACCTCTTTCTTAGTTTTTTCTATTTTATAATCTATTTTTAATACGCGAATATTTTTCTGTTTTTCTGACATTTCGTTTATTCGCGAATGTCTTCTATTCACCGTTATCTACGATTTCTTTTATCTTGAATATAGATTTGAGTATAGATAATCGTGCAATTCGACGTTGTTCAAACAATGTCGTACGCAAAAATTTCCGGTGTTGGTAGTCGTTTTTCTTTATTTTTGACATGCTTATCTCAGTTTTGCGTCTCACGAGAGGCGGGGCGCGAGTGAGTCATCGCGCGTAGTTCGCCAGCGATTTATGAATGAAAATCCACGCACGTGTCGCGTGCACGTGTCGTCGTCTCGTAATGACGCGTCGTTACAATTATTCGCGATGGCTCATAAACACGTCGATTATACCTTACTTATTCGCGCGAGATAGATCGATACCAGGAAAAAGGAGTGCATCGCAGAGTTGTACACTTGTAACGAGCCGCGCCGAAGGTTCGCCTTCGCATTCTGGGAAGTCGCCGCGCCAAGGAGGAAAACTTGTTCAAGGTTCAAAGTAATTCTCTTTTTTTTTCGAGTAAAAGAACAAGATTACTGGAAATAATCTTAGTTGAATATAAGCTACAATACTTTGGCGCTGAATTCCAAAATTAATTATATTACGAAATTAGAAACTCTTTAATTACAACTTTAATTTCTTTCCTTTTTCTTTAAAACACCCGCACAGAATAAAGGCCAGAGATTTATTCTAAATACAGAGCGTTTAAAAAAGATGAAACTTACGGCCTTTCGTGTATTCGAAAGGAAATATATTCTAAATAGTTTCACATTCGATTCATCGAAATCCTCGTTGCTTTCCTCGTTGCAACATTTTGCGCGCTCGATTTGTTTTATGGCGTCGATTACGAAAGAGGAAATGGCGCGTGCGTTGTGCTCTTCTAAAGCAAAGTTATAAGGACTTTTTGCGTGTAGCGAACTGGCGATCCGGTGTAGTCGACCTCGAAAGGAGGTTGATTCCGCGGAAAGATATCTTGCGTATGAATGACGTCAATTGGCTTAACACTTTCCCCCGAGAGAATGCTTCGACTTAGTTGGACTTCTTCGCGTAATCTGGTAAACTTTCTCGAAGAAGTGCTTTGAGAATTTATTATACCGTATTAATATTTAAATCAAGCTATTTCTGTAGTTTCATAGTAAACAACGTCTAAATTAATTATGCATTCAGTAAACAATAAACTAAATTTATACATTTTCTTGAGTTAAATTATTAACTATTATTTTAATTAAATTAACGACGTATTGAATAAGAGCATTGGTGACCTATAGAAGTCATTAAAAAAAACTCAAACAGGTATAATTTGACTTATGAATTTAACATTATACGTTATTAAAAACTACTGTCTGGACATTGAAGTAGTGTTTGCTGTGAATAATGTTTTGCTTTTAACGTGCATATTTGCTTTTAAAGTGGCTATTTTGCATAATAAGATCTATAACTACTTATTTATATCTTTAGACGAATTATCGTTTAAACATCTTAAGAAAATATACATATTAATATAGTTATATAATAATAAATAACAGAATAATTTTTTTTTCTCGAATATATATTTATACACGCGTATTATTCTAGAATTCATCAGTCTTCGTTTCAACATCATTCAACAATAAGACATCTCGAATCGGGTATTGAATCCACCGATCTTACTCTTCAGTGTACAGATTCTTTCATGTTATATTCATAATATTTTAAAATCTTTTAAATTTCTTGATTGGTCGCACAGATAGAATTCGGAAAGCAGAAGTCGGCGTGTTTCACGGTACGCCAATCGAGTTGCTGCTCACGGTCTTGCTCGGCGAGGCAATTTCTGCGATGCAAGGTCATAATGTCGATAATACGTCGTCTGTGTTAAGCGCGTCGCGATAATAACGTCTGTTAACTGCGCCTTGGTTTACCTGGGCCGCCGACGAAGACGGCGGTGCGGCCGATTAACGTAATAATATTATTACCGTACGGTGCGCATACACACATACATACGTCGGATTATGGTAAGCCGCGCTCATGCGTCATACGCTCGGGATTATATCTGCTTATAATAACGTCAACCGAAAGAGCCCGCCGTCTCTCTCGTCGTTCCTAGTACGAGCGAGTACCGCTTTAATATCACGAAACCACGCGACTCGCGATACTAGCGAGATATTAGGAACATAAGAAATAAAACTCACCGGTCATTAAGACATGTGATTTCAAGTATTTTCAGGAAAATGTGAAAGTTTTTCAGATATACGTGGCTAATTTATGTTTATCACTGATCGCTCGAGAGACTTGAATGCAAATTATCCAATAGTCGCATTAAATTTCTGATTTGAATAATTTCGCCTAATTATAAATTGTTTAGATAATTTGGAAAGTTCTAGGAATATTGTGAAATTATTGTTGGTTATTTAAATAAATTGATTTTTAATTAATGTTGATTGTGTAAATAAATTGATTATTTTTTATTGACGATGAACGACGATTAAAATTAATTATAAATAACTGACGTCTGATGTATTTTACGTATTCGTACATTATCAGTCACAATGTAGCGTTGTGTATTTTCCAACGTCACGTTTCTTGCTCGGACGGCGATTTACTAATGAATATCTAATGCGATCGTTTCCACATAATAATCCGTCGCGTTGGAATGACTGGTTATTATTCGCTCTATAATGGATTTCCTTTTGTACGCTATGAAAAACGCGATATAGAAGGAGATAAGATCTGGATCCTTTGAGAGATCTGACGTTGTCGGATCGGGAGAGTAACACTCGCATGGAAGAGAAATAGGTGAATCGAAGAGTCGGGGACCGCGGTGTGGCCCGCGGGCCCATAATTCAAAGCGGGTTCTCTCGAGCATGATGGCATGATAAACTGGCCCGGCTATTCGGAGCGATGCGCTCGCGAGTTCGAGAGGTCGTAGAACCCTGCGGGCCCTCTTTTTAAAGAGTGCGTTATGACGCGTGGGATAAACGTATCCAATTTCGTGGAACTATTGTCCGCGCTCGCGACGGATACGAAGGCCATAAAAACTACGGAGGCCGACACAAAGAGCCGACCTGTCCGGATATCGTCAAATGGATTAGTGTTAAAAGCCGAACACATGCAATGTGAGTGAGGATTGAAATACGGTGGAAATTTAATTATTCTTTAATTTAATTGTCGCGGATGCATCTAGAAGTTACAAACTTAATCTAGATTATATCAGAATTAGGACAACTTGGTCAAAACGAAAATGATTCGTAAAACATAAAGTTTAAAAAATTTGATTTTTTCCTCTCCAATTTTTTAAGTGCTTTTAATATTAATCATTAATTTCTTTATTATTAATAGGAAAATGATAAGGATAAGATAAAAAGATGAATTTTGATTTATGTTGAAAAACGAAAAGTGTTACGATAAATGCAGTTGCATTTTCTAAGAGTAATCAGCGCAATAATGTCGAGCAGCCGTTTCTGAGAGACAAAGGAGATAAAGCTGACATGCATGACTGGAGATACAAGAGCAAAGTAGGTTCCTAAGAAATGCGAGGTAGAGAGAGAAAAATTCGATAAGAGGAAACAATGGACATGTAGTAGTCTACCATTGATCGTTCGAAATTAGGGAGGTTAACGTCGTAGATTCCGAGAATGGATGCTTTCTATTTAGTAGTGACACAAATCGACACAAGCACGGTTCTACCTTTTTCATCATTCAATAAATAACAAAGACAGACACTTGTACGATTTGTATCAGATGAGTGCAAAAATTCGTGCTCGATTTATTATTCAAAATTCAAATAGCTGTAATTTTGTTACAAATAAACCAAATTTAAATTTAAAAAAGGGTTTTAAAGCTTGAAATCTCTTCTTTCGAATGGTTATTATATTTTTTTAATTTATGTGAGTTTGTAATTTTTACATATAGAAAACGAGAGTTAAACAAAACGGGACATTTTTTTTTCACTTTGTGGGTTTGTTATATGTTCAAAAAAAATTTGCAAAAATTTTTGAACTTCTAATGTGAAAGCTTAAAGTTTTCCTTATAAAATCGTTTTTAAAAAATGTCCGTACGATTTTTTGATACTGAGTTTTTGCGAATTAAATAAAAAGAATATTGTGACTTTGATTGCTCATAACTCCATCAAAACCATCATAATTTAAAAAAAACAGATTTTTAAATTCTCTCATCAAATAGAGTAAAATTTAGATTTTTATTTTTAACAAAAATACCAGCTGTTTGAATTTTGAATAATAAATCAGTCATGAATTTTTGCACTCATTCAATAGCATTAAATAAAAAAGCACTCAATAAAAATAAAGAAATAAAAAATGCGTATTCATATCCACATTTAGCATCATTAAATGCGACCAATTCCCAAGTCGTATAATTCTTCGAGATTAACACGAATTTTATATAAGATAGATAAAATCAGAGATGGTCACTTAATTAAAAACATTTTTTTACGTTATTGCGTAGAAAGAAAGACGATGGTCAGTTATATCTGCGAGGTCCAACTCGCATTATATACGCAATTATGTAGGTACTCCTCTCCAAAGAGGCTGTCGAAGAGTGCAACCAGTCGGAAATGCCTTCGTGCTTACGTCATTGGTCAGGAATTCATGGACCGTTGTATCTTCAAAGTGTTTTCTCCTACCTTGGAGGTCCTTTTTTTTTCATTTCACCTTCTTTATCCTTAAGATATTTCTAAGAGTTTCTTATAGTATGGAAGATTTCGATAGGATTTCTACGAAATAATGATAAATAATCGTCTTTGCATGAATAATCTCTGCGATAATTTTTTTTTTAAATTTTGCACTGAATTGTTTTCTACAGATAGTTTTCTACAGTCTCTCATACAAGAATTAAAATTGATAAGCGCAATTTCTGATAACCTTGATGAGTGCAATTTTTGTGTTATAGACACCCCAAAAGTGAATCCTTATTTTTGTTATAAACATGTGATATTTGATTAAACATATTTAAAATTAATTTTATTAAAATTATATCAATTTTAATCCTTATTTTATTTACTTGCAACACCGGTAATATTATCGATAGCTTTTAATCTCGGCATTATGATCTGATATGGCATGGGGACAATTAGGAATATCATGGAAAATGATAGACTAACTGTCAAGTAATCTTGACAGATATTACGATAATTATAGTGTGATTTGCTGACCGGCCAATTACTCTATATTCGCGCCGTTCGCGTCAGCGAATCCAATCGATCATCCTTGGTGAAAAGTAAGCGATCACGTAGCCTTGAACTAAAGCGTTGGTTTCAATAGACTTCTGTATCTTTTATATTGTGAGGGATCGATTACATGGATATTATTCGCGATAATAGGACGAGGAGGACGACTTTGTCAGCAGAAGAATAGTACCTATCTGCTAGATTTATTAATTATGCTAGATTTTTTCGATTTCGTTCTACACTGTGAAAATGTTTTCTTTATATGGTTAGCTGACATAGGTGTAGCTACTTAGCATTCATATAAATACATTATTCCTAGAAGAAGCACGGCGATTAAGTTTGATTGTTATGTGGGGGAAATGATTATATTCTTTGATACAGACCACTGTCTAGTAAAAAACAAAATATTTGCAACTTTTTTTTAGTGAAAATTAAAATGTATATTTATATAAATATCATTAAAAATTAATTTGATTTGATAACTTAATTATTTTAATAATGAATGAAATAGGAGATACATATACAGGATGTCCCATTTTAATGTCCCACCCCAAATAACTTTTTATTTTTGATCTTAAAAAAAAATGTTTTAGACAAAAGTTGTATGGCTTTTGAGGGGAACATAAGATGGTGTCATTAGTTTGATCTTGAATAGTTGCTTGAATGACACGTGAAGGTTACCTTCAATTTTTTTAAACGGAACCCCCTACTTTTTATTGCATATTCTTGTAGATCATCTCAAGAGCTTTCTAAAACTATAATTAAATACCTTTTCGTTAAGTACTTGTTAAATTATAAGACAAAATCGGGACATGATTCAGCCGGATCGTGCCTTTATCTCGTCTTGACCGGCCGAATTGGGACCCTGTATAAACGTCTATGGATTTTTTAATCGTAAATTATAAACGTAAAATTAGGAAATATTTTTTTCTAGAAAGATATAAACCGCAGTTCCCAAAATTTCTCTTAGTGAATGTCCGTTCAGCGGATTTGCTTAGGCGACATGACGAAACCTTGGCACGAGATTTCGTCGGGATATACAGACAAGGCCGCGGCATGCCACGCAGAATTTCCAAAATTACGCCGAACATGCGACTCACTCTACAGAGTCGTTCACCTCCGATCGTGACTTCGCAGCATCGCGCACTCGACTGGCCTTTGTTCTCGGGCTTTAGTACTAAAAACAGTTGAGCTAAACCACTCTGGTCTTATCTCGATGTTTATTGAGTACCCGCGGGCCAGTTCGAAGTACTTTGTTTGGCGTTACGTGAATGCTGCGTAGAACCGGCTCTGGAAGCTAATCGCAGGGAGATATAGTTGTTCCAGTTTTGAGAATCTATATATAATTTGTAATTATATTTTATATAATTTATAATTATTTTTTAAAGCAAGAAGGACTATCATTTATTTTTGTGCAATTTTTCTGAAATTTCTAGTTTATTTTTGTTTCTAATGATCTCGCTGAAAATAACTTAATTACTCACGTTTTTTTTAGCAATCGTAGAATATGTATGTTTAAAAAGGCTTTTGAATCGCATTACGACGACGGAAGGGCGGCGTGTGACCGACAACGAGTTACTGTTCTCAATGATAATCGTTAATCGAGACTCAGGAAAGGCCAGACTTCAATTAAGCACCCTAGACGCGGTCTCAAGAACTCGTTGCATCGAAATGATTTAAATGAGATTTAGAAAAGGATTGGCTAGATGAAGTTCTATATAATATTCATTTTAATGCATTGTGCGACTTAATTTTTTAATTTCTAATTTTTTATATTCATTTCCTATCGAAAATTATGTATCGTAAGTGTTAAAATTTATTTCCTAATAATATATTACAAAAAACGAAACTGATCTTATTGCAATCATTAATATATCGCTGTTAAATCCTTTATAGTTTTTTTTTTTTTTAATACGATAGCATATAGAAGATACATGAAAATTAATCGTACTACAAAATTTACATTCGGTGACTATCTTTGAAAAGTATTCGCTGAATGTTAGCCCCGACCGATAGTACACAGGAAGTAGTCGGTGTGTGTGACGTAACGCGATCAATTTTACATTTCTTAGTAAGATGATTCGTCGTGTCACGACGAATTGTGAATCATATCGTGCCACTGGCGCCAATCAGTTGCCGGATATAACCGGAGTCCGTCGTCCCGATCGCGGTGATACGCGAGCGCGTTTTTCCCCGTATGTAAAACGGATCGGCAAATAGCCGTCGCGTTCGGTAGGTGCTTGAGTGCGACATCGAGAGACCCCAATGAAGTCATCTCTCGTATCCTCTGTTCCTCTACTGGTGCCGGTTGACGCCGACGGCGCGTTCACGGATCCCCTCGTGCCCCGGTTGCCCACCACGTTGCACGGCCGAGGACTCTGGCGACTCCGGCGCGCGAAGTCCTCTCGAGAAACAGCCGAAGGTGGCCGAGAATGGTCGAAGCGGCGCGGCCGCGCGCGCGCGACCATGTGGCGACGGGACGATGACAGAAGCGCTGTCAGTATCACTGCGACTGTCGTCCGACGTGGTTCTGCGGCAGGTTTCTCACTCGCGTTCGCCGTTGGGATTCTCGATCTCTCTTTTTTTTTTCCCTCCTATTTCTCTCTCTCTTTATCACGTCCGACTGTACCGTGACGGCCTATCGAATTCACCGCAAGGTCGGCGACGGTGGCGACGTTTTCCCGCACACGCTCGCGCGTGACGTCAAGACGATTGTCAGAAACGCACGCGTACGAAACGTGCCACGCTTCGTTTCTGTGAAAGGAAACGCGATCAGTTCAGGTTAGGCCCCGTTGGGACAGACAGCGGTTTCACGAACAGGCACGAGGTCGTCCGTCGAGCTCTCCGTTTTGAGGTGAGTCGAAAATCATTCCCATTTTAGGCTATTGCGAAAACAGCGGTGCCTCAACGTGTCCTTGCACGCGACTCCGTTCTTAACTACGCTCTTAGCAGCGCGCTGATAATGAACTTATTTGATGCTGTCCGCTGATTTAAGAGCGGCTTTCAATCGCGACGAGTTCGATTCGAGACAAGATTACGATTTGTAATCCGACTGTAATCGCGCGAACCGTTTTGCGCAGGTGGCGATCCCGTCTTTAATTGTGCCGCCATCATTTACGCTCCGACTGTGGAAAATTATTGCGGATGTTGTTCTGCTGTTGGGAAACTCAGAACGCGCCTGTCGATCCTCGTGCATCGGCGAAGAATACAATTTATCTTAGCTTTTTCAGCACGCTTATTATCGTCTCGCGATTTCTCGTGTTTGTTTTTTTTTTGCCGTTTGCACTTTAGACTTGTATTGTTCCGATTTCATGCACGTAACGTGTCGTGCTATTTAAAGTAATTAAACTGTACTTTTGCTTTGATCGTTCTTCATATATAGCTATCTAAAGTTTGTATTTACTAAAGTCTTTGCCTCTGGAGAAAATAAAAATCGGAGCAGTACCTTCTACACACAGAAAAATTTTACCGTTCTACTGTCAAGAAAAATAATTGCTCAATTTACTTTTTTTCTTTTAAACAACAGTTATTTTTAACAAGAAATATTTTCTTGATAATGATCTTAAAATACACTCATTACGAACTTAAAAAAAAACTTATATTGATATGTACTCGAAATAAGAATTTAGTTTCTTTCAAGAATATTATAAAATTTATTGAAGAAACAACTTTAGTATATATAATAAATAAATTGAATTTGTTTTAATTTAATAATCTTGATTGAAATATTAATATCTCTCACTAGGATTCATATATATTTTGAATAAATTTGATGTTTTGATAAACCTACGATGGATTTGCAGATACATAAACTTTTAAAATATTTGACACAAGTGATTATTTGCATCTGTATTTAATTTTTAATTTAGTAAAAATATAGTGTGTATTTTTCCGTATTTAAAAGGCGAAAATTGAGATAACATAACATAAAAGAAGCGTCAACACGTCTTTTACATTTCATTGTTTCAATTTTCACCTCTTTGCAAGATGTTGCTCCAATTTTTATTTTCGCCAGGATCATAGATAAAGCAATGTCGCATTATAAAATAGGAACATTTCATGCAACAAAATATATTCCATTAATTAACACCGATGTATACATAACGTTTACCAGCGTTATAAGCAGTGATTATTTGCACGTAAAATCAGTTTTTAATCATTGCATTAGTTTTCGAGAGCAGATAAATTATATTAAATTGCATGCTATTTGTGTGTGTGTGTCAATATTTGTAGTGGAACGTACGATTCCACGATATCGTTTGCTGTCGATTTGAAAAAAAATAACGAGTGACGACATCGCCGCGCCGATTGACGTCACATCATACTAGATAATCGCAGTGCATAATGGCATATCTTACGTGCATCTGCTCGACGAATCAAACGTTGCATTTTAGTAAGTGGCACGATGCGAAATTGTCGCAACGACTTAATTAACTTGAGAAAATTCGCTCGGAGTGAATTTTCAGTCGCTTTGAATCGTGACGTTACTCGACGGTGTTACAGCAGATCTCGAAATCGCGTACTGATCTAACCAGGGATCTTCCGGGAAATCCCAATTGCGCTTTGTGTTTTTCTGAATATCTCGCTGAGTATCGCGCCAACATAGCGCTCAAACAGCGTTCTTTCCTGCATCGTACTTGATAAAATAATAAAAAATTACATGGAAAGAATGATTTTGCTGAAGTATATTTAAAAAGTCAGGTACAGATCTGAAAATAATTTTATCGGATCGTCAAAATAATTATGTAGGAAACTCAAACATAATAAGCAATCTACAAAAAGTTTTGATATTCTAGCAATCAGCTTGAGCGTCCTGTACAATTATTTTAATGGTCCAACAAAATTATTTTCACATTTATATCTTAATTAAATTTTTAGATAGTACTTCAACAAAGCCATTATTTATTTCTGTCTATCTATGTAGAAAGTCGCATTATTGCTTGAGCATCCTACATAATTATTTTGATAGCAGAACAAAATTATTTTCAAATTTGTACTCTTATGATCTTTGGAATGGAATCTAATAAATAAAAGAATAACGAAAAGAGCGACAGTTAAGCTAGTTGAAAAAGAGTGGTTCAATTGTTAATTTTTAAGGGTGAGATTTCACTCTTTAGAGTTAAATTCCACTCCAAAGATTTTAAAAAGTATCTAACTAAACTTCCAAATCAACAAAATCGTTCTTTCCGTGTTACATTCGTTGTAATCTATGGTACAATTATAACTTCTTTTTTCTTCTCGTATTTTTTCATTTTCTCGCTTGTTAAAACAGTGATAAAGCTGCAGCCTTGTTTTCCGTTACTTTCAATTGTATATCAGTTTTTGGTCACATATGAAATTACGTACATGGATTTTCCTCTAAGTGCAATATACTCTATCTGCATACGTTGCACTTTACGCGCACACGCAATATAGACGGCCGCGTCGTTGCGATGCATTCGGAACACACTACTCGCTCATGCGTCCGTTATCATGTTTACATTCTTTGTTCTCCGTCTACCACTGGCATCAACACGTTCATATCGTAGAAAGAAAACCGTCCTTTCAACTCACGGAAACTCGCTATAAACTTGTAACATATGCGCGCAAATATTATACGATAGAATTGATTTATTCATCGTTAACTTTGAATTTTTCTTCTATCGATCAACGGAAAGTTTAACGAATTCACGGGAAGAGTTATGATATCAGTACTAAAAAGATAATCGGTACTAAAAACATGTTTACGCGAGGTGAATTGAAAGTACGTACATAATAGAATGAGGTAAAAAAAAATGAAAAATGATGTTTCTATGCTCCATTTGTTATTATCTCTATTGGGAGTTCGCGAGCGAGTTGTGAAATCGGGTATTAAGAAGGCATTGGATCTTGCAAACGGAAGCGTTAAAAACAGTAAAAATGGAAGTAAAGGATAGAGGTTCCTTTGTTATCCAAGGTTGCGTTCTTGCGGCCACAGCGGTGGCGGCTTTCAACCGCACTTTTTCCGGCGTTCGCATAGAACACGCTATTCTGACGTAGTTGCGTTATTATTTACCGCGTAATATCCATGGCATAATTAACCGTGTGTGCGAAGGGCAGCAAAAACATAGGAAGAGAGAGAGAGAGAGAGAGAGAGAGAGAGAGAGAGAGAAAGAAAGAGAAAGAATGCGATAGACGCATAAATAAATATTGCGCAGTGCTTGGTCGATTTACTCGTTTACTGTTTGTTGCGTAATCACGCGTTGCATTACATAAAAATAAATATAATCTTCGCCACGAACGTGATCCAATAAAAAGAAATGATCCAATCACAAAGACCGGTTACTTACGCCTAGAATAATTCCAACCTTCATTACTACCTATTTATTTTGTTTAAAAAATATTGTTTTAAAAAAATGATATTTTATATGTAGTAATTTCATGTGGATAAGAATAGTACGAAATATTCAGAAATGAGGATTAAGAATGACGTAAAATTAATGTGGCATTAAAAGAAATAAAATTTTAATCTTGGAAATATCAAGAAAATAGAACGTAATTAAACTATTTTGAAAGGTCATAAAAATGAAAGCTCGTTTCCTTTTCTCGTCGGATTGGAAATATTCCGAATACCGTTGGAAATTTACATACTTCGGACGTTAAATTTTTCTAGTAACGTCATGAGTGTATGGCAATTTTTTCACGCACAATAATCGTCGCACACAAGCGACGTGTGTTTAGTGTTGGCGAAACCTGTGACAGGCTCGGCTGGTCAAACACGCAGATTGTTTATCATAACCTGGTTACCACGTGTTTTCATATCAAGGCGAGATAAGCCTGGTTTTGAATGTCCGTACCGTGTTCATAGCTTCCCTTCCGAATGACACAAAAGCGAATAGATTTTAACGACATATTAGTTTCTTGATAAGAAGAATCAAACCGTGTATATAAGAAAAAAGATTCTATGTAATTTATTTAGAATCAATATATTAACTTTTATAGTACCGTATAATAATAAATTTTTAATTTATTGACCGAGCAAGTTTAATTTTTTAATTTTATATTAACAGGTCTAATTGTTTATATCTAAATTATACATTTCTTGATTTTACCGAGCTGTTTTTCAGACTTTATATTTAAGATTTCTGTCGAAAAACAACAATCCGAAATATTTTTAAAGTAAACCTCGATATCGTTGCGACGCCACACAGTTTCTTAACGATACGAGGAAGCCGCATCCTGGAAATGTCCAGCGAGATAGACAAACAACTCCATCCAGTATGACGCGACCGTTTTAAGCCTTCGATTCTCTGCTGGTTTCTCCAGCATATTAAAAACAACATATAAATTACAACGGAAAAGAAATATACACAAAAAATACACATAATACTTAAAAAGATAAATTTATATATTTGTTCAGATAGTTCAAATAGTTTTATGATACAAACACATTTTAATTAATATTTTAAAATAATTTTTTAATTAGAATGTTTATTTTCTAAAAATATATATTAAAATGTAGATGTTGTTACGGTTGTTATATTTTTTAAAATTAACTTGACAATTATTTGAACGATATAGCCAATCTGATTTAAGTAGACGAGCAACTTTTTTTTTGTATATGCTGATGCGAAAGTATGCGAATGATAGATGCATCGGTCGTTAATTCACGCGTCTTTCTGATATCTCGAAATTGAAGCGTTACGAACGTTTGAGATCGGTGGCGGAAGATCTTTTGGCCAAAGTCCAAGTCGACGAATCCACAAGTACCGGCGTCGACGACAAACGATCCTACACAGGTGTTAAACTTAGAACTCGAACTAATTAAGGCCTTCCAGACAGCGAGCGGCCGCGTAACAGGGAATTTCACGCCGGGAAAACCACTGATCGGGAGTAAAGTCATCGTCTCGCCGGCTCTTTTTTTCTAAAAAAAATTTCCATACTTTTGCATTACATAAATAATCGAAACTTACTGTTCTTTGTTATGAATGACAAAATAATCGACGGTTTACACTAAATAAAGTGTATCACAATTTTAAATATATATAAGTATGACAATAATAATCATGTAAAATTAATTAATAATTATTACAATTAGATATATATTTGCTTTTTTAATAATTCTTATATTAATATCTTATTCTCTATTTATAATCTGATCCAAATTACGATCGATTGTCTTTTAAAAACGATACACAAGTTCATAAGCGCATAAGGATTTTTTTAGCGGTCAATGGTCCATGCACGTGAGACCAACGAAGCTGCAAAATGTTATTTTTCCCACTTATTCTTCTTCTTTCTCTCCTTCATCGCGTACATCGCGGAGCGCACATACTCGAAATTCGAAGGTTATTTTTAGGATGAGTTTCGTCGTCGCGTAAGGCCACGACGAGCGGCGTCGGCGTCGCTCGCTCAGTGTTAAAGAGGCGTCGGTGGAGGACGCAGTGGTGACGACGAACTCTTCGACAAGTGAGAAGAAACGAGCGCACGAGGGTGGTGCGGTTTATAAAGAAGGGGGTGCGAAGCGTGACAGGAGGAACGAAGCGCACACCGACGCCCGAACGATCTTCTACGAACGAACGATCAACTGAGATATCATTTATTCTTCATTATTTATTTCCGCTTTTCCAGTCCCACTTCCAGTTAACCCTTTCCCCATTCCCTTCCTCGACTTCCCGTACGCATTATCTCTCACCGTCATATTTTCGACGACGAACAAACGAACATTGAACGAATAACCGATCCCTCGAGCTATGGCAGCCACCGCCATGGACCCAGTTGACATTGCGAATATACTTGCGCAGGAATTGCTTTATCAGCAGGTAATCATCTCTCGAGCGCGAAGATTTTCCAATACGAAGCGAAGTATTATTGTAATTTGTACAAGAAAGATAAGCTGCACGCTATTTCAGAAGATACATCAGATAATCAGCGTGTTCTTCCATTATAAACCCGTTGAATCTAATTTTATAACATGTTTCACCTAAACTTGCAAAATATTATAATTTTCCGTGGAATGAGTATAAGATACTTTTAATCAATTTTAGACAAGTATAAGATGAAAGATGCAATTTTTATTTATTCTTGGGGCAACTCGTTGCGGCAAAAAAATAAATTACAAGCTAATTATTTTTAGAAAAAAATCTTCGTTTATTATCCATTATCTAACAAATATTTTTCTCGCTATTTAATGTCATTTTTGATACGTGCGGGCGAGAGAATTCGAAAAATATTTACCGCACACGTTGACGACGTCATGTAAACTCTGAGATGGATACATTTTGACGGGGGCGATATTCGATCTCATTGTGATCGCGTGGCGCGAATAAAGTGGCTCTTTGTCCAAGTCGGAAAGGGTCTCGTAGAGGCGAGGAGGTTCTCCACGATCGTTTCTGATCTGAAAATAAACGCGGCGACTGGCGCGCTTTCGAAGCTCGATGAGAGCGCTTCATTCACGTCTTCATTCTCGATTAATTGCGAATCGTCGAAAGCTAAGCTTTCGCCAAAAGATCAGCTAATCCGTCTTCGTCGTGCTTCGTTTGATCGCAAATAACGAAGCAGCGAGCTAATCGCGTAATTGCTGCGAACTTGAAGGAGAGAAAGCTCGTCTTGGAATGAGCGAGCGAACGAATGTTCGGTTTATGCGGGATGATGATTGCGATGCGAACGAGCGAGGAATTGTGCAACATTGTGCAATAATGTTGGAAGTTCTACCCGCCTCGGTGAAACTATCGCAAGTGTACCGAGAATCGTTTATGTCGGCCATTATTTGATTAATAAGTCTGATAAGAGGGATCATAAAACGTGAATCGAATCCAATTTGTGATTCGTTGTGGATCTTGAGACAAGTTCGATTATTTAATACGTTCAGATTATTTATATTCAAAATCCAATCCGACATCTACAATTTTATTCGGATTATAGGAAAAAGTGAAAATCTATAATTTTATGCTAACTAATCTTTCTATTTTAAGAGAGAAAAATTATTGAATATTCACACTTATATTTTGAAATTAAAAACGTTATTATATATACCTTAATTTTTAATTCGACTCGTCAATTTATTTAAATTGTAAAACATTTTAAATTTCTAACGTGCGGGGATTTTCTCAGAACTACTTGGCTAAAGAAATGATATGCTAAGGACTCAACAAAATTGCAAAACGTTTTAATCATTATTAGACCTGCGCACGCGAAGGCCAATAATCTGCACGTCGCGACATTTCCAACAAATATCGCCAATTAATCTGACGTTGTCATGTGATAACAAATTATAATAGAACAGTTATTCTAACAAGTCTGATTCTCACTTTTTAAAAACTATGTACATAAGCGATATGATAGGACAAGTCTTAACATACTAAATTATGTGTATTTTAATAATACTTAATTTTATTTTAATAATAATTTTACTAATAACTTTATATTATTTTAATAATAATTTATTATATGTATTTTAATAATACGTCTATAACACAAATTCTACAATAAGTAGAACTTGTCACAGTCGAATATAAGAAGAATAATCGATTGTGATCGTCAATTTCTTACGGCCTGAGACTTAGAGCTTAGGTAACGGCTTATTATAGAAAGTCCATAACTGAAATTTGTATTCTGACAGGAGCAATTGCAAGTCCCATATATCTCGCGTTTCCATTGATTTATATCTCGATCGCCATATAAGCGCGCGATATCTCGCGATAGCGAGCGGTCACGAGTGTGCTTTCTGGATTCGATCGCACAATTAGTCTATCGTCCTCGTTCTGGAAGCGACGTTCTAGCCGAGGATCTATTTTCCGCGGTATAGAATTACACGAGTGGCGATGCGATGTGATGCGATGTGATGCGTTGCGATGCGGGGCGCGCTCGCTAACTCGTTTTTGCGCGCTTCTTGCCGCGTTTCGGAGCGAGAACGACCGCGCGGCTATTATCTGGATACGCGTTTCGCAACGCGATTTTCTGCTGGCTGATATCGTCCTTTGTCCATAGACTCGCGACGCGCGTTCAGGACAGATTAGAGAGACCAGCAAACGTATATATATATTTATTTATAGAATTGCGGACCGCGTGCGCGCGCCCGCCGTACGTGTCCGGCATACATACGTGTGCGTGCGTTCGTGTCGTTGTCGCACGTGTGCGCACATGTGTGGAGGAGAGAACGAGCGAGCGAGTACGAACCGCAACGCAAAACGGAAGACGCGTGCATGCCAACAGCCGTCGGCTTTATGAAAAAAAGCGCGACGTCGCGCACGCTCGTTCTTGCTCCATCTCGGAGTAGAAAATTCCGCGGTAAACGCGGATCACCAGCGATTCGCGAAATTCTGCGTAGTTCGCTGCGAATAAATGAGCTTTTTTTTCGTTACATCAGCGGCTGTGATCGCAACGAATATCAATTATCGCGTATGTCGATCTACGTGTACTAGATGCCGTAAAACGAATGCCGTACTTTACTCGTTGCACTAATTCGGAGCAGATTTCTGTGGAATTGGATTAAACGCAATTTTTTTTCACGTTTTAACATTCATATGTTTGTGTAATGATTCTTTTGAAATTAAAATTTTATTACATTATTATCCACTAAGTAAGAATTATTTTTTAATTTATATATTTAATTGCTTGAAATCATTAGTTTTTCACACGAATTTAGTATATAAATTATAAATAATTGTTACGTGGATTATATTTTGATAAAGTTTTAATTTGAAATCGTCAGAAAAACATAAATGTATGTAAAAATGTAGGTAATGGAAAAAATGGCGTCTAATTCCATTCCAAAATTCAATTGTTTTATAATTAAAACATTTGCATCGTTAACGCGTCTTTTAGATTTTATTATGTTCGGATGTTATGAAAAGAGGCACGAACATATTTTTTTTCTACACGAGCAGTTGCAGTATTGTGCATATCGCGTGATGTGCACGGAGTATTGAAATATGCTTGAACAAAGGTACCGAGAGGGGGATCGTCGCGCGTGGTGTGCGAATGTGATTCACGTTCGGGTGAGGGAAGAAGTCGATGCTGTGATGCACGCGCGCATATAATGACACCGTTCGAATGAACGATGTTCCGAGTGATCTCGCGACGAACAATGCGGAGCAAGGTGAACGGCCCGAAGGCCGTCGAGAATGACCGGAAGCTGTCAGTTCGGCGATAGTCATAAATAAGAGACCATCTCTTGATCTTGTAAATATCTTTTTATCAATTCTTGCTTTTTCTACCGAAAATTTTCTTTTTCCCCGCATTTAAATTTTGAATAAGAAAATAGATGATTTCGAAAATAGATCCTGATTCCTGAAAATAGATTTCTCAGTTTATATCCCACTATGAATATATTAAAAGCCATGGTTATCCTGTCAATGTCCCGCTTATCGAATCTCATCGCGTGATTCTTCAGCGTATCTGTTTTCGGCAGAAATCAAATAACGCCTGATAAGTCGATTTGCTCTCGAAGATTCTCGAAATTCATCTTCTCATAATAACTTAGTCAAAAACGGAATTCATTCCTGCGATTAAAAATTTTCTGTCGTGCCAAATTGCAAGGTGCCCATGCTGAAAAAGATGCCGTAATTAAATTAACCCTCCATCAATAATATGGGGTTTTTTTAAGATACATAGACTTTTTTATTGTAGATTTTAAGAGAAAAAGAATAGATAGCGGGGGGGATTCGATATTGCCTCCTAACAAACTTAGTAACGTCGAGATGATGTAGGACCCCAGTATCCAGTTGTTTATTTCGTTGTAAAGACGAATAGAAGCTATGTCTGTACTCTCAGCAACCCATATTGCAGACCGCGTAAGATTTACAAAAAATAATTTTTTTTTAGTTAAAATTTTACATTGCCGTGGAGATCGAGAAAATTGATCAAGATTCGAAAAAACTTGGCTAGCGAAAAAAGTAATTGATTTTGTAGATAAGATATTTTGTTCTAACGATTAATATCTTCAAATATATAATGTAAACAACTTCAACAATAAATCATAAGCAAAAATTGTGAAATAACATGTTTATTATGCTATATCTTATCAATCGCAGAATCGACAAAAATCGCACAATAAGACGAAGTTGTGCAATCCCACTGGACATATAAAATCGTAATTAATGACTAATGTAACGTCAAGATTTGCAATTTTTTGCACTCTAACTCTCTATTTGTAATCATATTTTTACTCCCTCCGTCTGCAATTTGGATCTTTAAACTTAAAACCTTTAATTAATTGAAATTTGAACAAAAATAAGGAAGAATGGAAAATTTGTTTAAAAATGTGTGTAACTTAGCAGTAAGCGAATTAGACTTTATCCTTCTTTATTTCGGAGAAATTTGATAGTAAAATTTCGCTCGTACCAAAAAAAATCCAGATTGCAGATGGAGCGGAGAGTTAAAAGTTCTCTCTTTCAAAAATTGTAACACTCTTCTGATCGCGGCACGATATCGTTTCCAAGCTTGCTAATGATTTATTAAATAATGAAAATCACTGATTTCGGGAAAGAGCAAGGATATGCGAACATTACGATTTCTGTCGATCAATCGATGGATCGCTCCCGGCAATTTCTGTAATTTCCAGGATTACCTTCGGCATTTTCTCACACAGGATTGGAATTCCAGTGACCGTGACGCCGATACGTGTACGAACACGATTCGGTAACGCCTAAGTTTAACGCTCCGGACATTCCTTAAGTTCCCCGCATGATGGTTTGCGATGGGTGCGAGAAGCGTGGCCGGTCGGTGGGTGGCCAAACGACGACGGCCGAAATCGGCGAAGCCGTTCCGAGCTGCGCTAAGTAATTTTAGCGATGACACTTAAAGCGCCTGCCTACGGTATTTTCTCTCGTCTTAAAGCATCTCATCGAAAAAGATGCACTAATCGATACTGCGTATAAAAAAAAAATCTTGTTTTGCATCAGCATGTCAAAACATTATTTTTTAAACATTATTTACAGATTTAAAATTCTCATTAACGTCAGATTATTAACATTTTTATAAAGATGCTTATTAGCATCAAAAGATATTAAATTGCTTGTCAATTTAATAAGTGATGTCACTATTTCTGCTCATGATTGTATTTCAAGACCAAAAAAATTTTCTCTTAATTAGATTTTTTAACATGGTTATTTTGCTTTGTTATTATACATACAAAATAACCATGTTAAAAACTATTGCTTTGCATATTTTATATGTCGACGCAAAGCAAAATTTTTTCATTGTAATGTGACCGTGAAGGTTATAAATCGCAGTATAAATCATACGCGAAACTATAGGCCTGTTCTTTTTAGCTGAACGTCTTGCACAGTTCATTTTTTCTCTTTTTCTTTCCAACGTAAAGAGAAAAGGAAAAAAGATGAACCGTGCAAGAACTTTAGCTAAAAAGAACAGACCTATTATTACTGCCCTGCGTGCTATTTCATTGATTAGAATTAGACGTTTAGAAATAGGAGACAATTAAGACATCTTTTCAATTAAAATAACATCTCGAAGAATATAGAAGAGGTGAATACGTTGGGATACTGGGTGCTTTTTCTTGATTATATGAATATCGTGGATTTTAGCCCTGCGTACTTCTTAAATGTACGCAGTGATTCGACGTTTCTCATCGCGAGGCGAAGTCGACGGCGGTGGCCTTCATTAAACGGCCGGAGGATGGCGATTCGTAATTTTAGAAATGATAGCGAGCCGCGCGGCACGTCTTCTCTCCCGCGCAGGAGAACGAAGGACGCCGCGGGGCTTCTCTTTTCCTTCCTGCGTCCTTTTGTGTTTTCTGGGAAACGCGCAACGCGTATAGATTACGTCCCCGACTGTGGCGATTGGCGGCGCGATAATGGCGCGCGAGGTTGTCGCTACGTGAGCTGCGATTCGAGTTGCTCGTTAATACCGTCGTAGTTAGGGAGAAGTGGAGAACGACGGTCTTGTAAAGTCCGTCTCCCTTCTCCCTCTGCCATGCCCCTCCCCCTGCCCCTCTCTTGCGGTGAAATCGCGTTCGAGTGACCGCGAATCTTTTTTATCGTCTCGCCACCGCGCCGCATAGAAACGACGTTTTTAATTCGATGAGAATTATAGTATTGCGCAACGTTATAACGCACGTGTATCGCTGGCGCGGCGTTTGTAAATTACCGCCGGAGACGCGGAACGCGAGGGAAAGACGCGCGAATATTTTCGCGAAGTTAAATCACGAGACGTGAGCGTTTTGTAATTTCAATAACCGTGCGCGGAATCATAACTCTGAAGGAGCGATCTATCTCGCTAGCGCGATGATACGTTATCGACTGTATTGGATCATGGATATTTTTATCAAACCATCTTGAGATTAACCGGTTGATATCGGACCTGGAAAGTCGAAGATAACGCGATACCTCTACGTTAGTAGTAATTTCTTTCCGGTGAAAGAACACGGCGTAGCAAATTTTATACCGCAAAATCACGTAGTTCGTCACTTTCTGTGATTTTGGAACGAAACTGGAACAGTAGACAGCAAGAAGTAAACAGTTGACTCTTGTTAACAGTTGTACTAAACCGCTTATACAATTGTTATTAATGGTTCCACGGGTACTTTCTATACAGAAGCTATGCGTTTATCTCCATGTTCAGATCCATTATTAGAGTGCCAACGTTCGTGAACATTGCAGTTTAGTTCATCACCCGATAACTCGTGAAATTTGTATTAATCTTATCTACTATCACTGAAATATTTTGGTATAAAATCAGATTCTATTGTTCTTTACACTGCACTGGAAAAAGCCCGAGTGTATTAATTGGAATTCTGGTTGAAAATGAACAACTCAAACAAGAATTTTCTGGTTAAATCTATTATAATTCTAGTTGAGATAACCAGAAGAATAGAACTCTGATTGATATACTTAATCAGAATTTTTTGGTTCGTTCATTTTCAGTTATAAATTTTTCTCAGTGTAGTTATAATTATGAATAATATAATTAAAAATTGTAAACGTTGATAAAAGAGATCTTGGATACACTTTCGATCAACACGGTCTGTTATCTTTATGTTAAAGCTGGTATCTCTGGACGGATTACATAGCGGAGTGCCGACCAGGACGACGCCGACGCTGACGCCGACCACCCTCCGCAGCATCGAGCAAACGTTCCTGGAGCTAACAAGCGAGTCAGCGTCGCACAGTCGTGAAGCCGGCTTTGTGCCGCCGTTGGTCGAACCGTCACAGCCGACCCCAGCACAGACGCAAAACACAACGGCGGTACATCTTCCGGCGCCGACGACCACTCTTATCGAGACCCAGCAGCAAACACAACCGCAGCAGCAACAGCAACCAGTTAGACGCAATATGGGTGGCAGGCGGCCCACCAGAACGATCGGGATGACCCCCGAGGAAGAGCAGAGGCGACAGATTCGGCGCGAAAGGAACAAGATGGCAGCGGCGAGATGCCGCAAGCGAAGAATGGATCACACCAATGCCCTACTCGAAGTAAGTACGCAGATTATGGACATAATGTTGCGTGACTTAGTTAGAATATTGAGTTTTCCAGTCTTCTTCATAGCTTTCACATTTTTAAACGGTTCCTAGACGATCAGTATTATTGAACAATATTTGATGTTGCACAATATATTACCGATTGTCTACAAGCCATATTGGAGCCTCCAAACTTTGTTTTGAATTAAAAGAAGCATCAATAATATTGAGCGTCTAGAGTTGCCACTTTAGAGCTTCACATTCACTAAAGATCTTTAATCTTTTTTGTAGGAGACCGAGGGTTTGGAAAAAAAGAAGCAAAACTTGCAGGATGAGATTGAACAGCTGAAGCAGGTCAAAGATGAACTGGAATTTATTTTGGACGCCCACAGAGCAGTCTGTCGCCGTTCGCTACGCCCCTCGTCGCCGCTGGATATAAAACCCGTGATAAAGACCGATCTTTCGGTCGAGGATCAATTTGCCGCCGAATCTGTGAAAGGCGACACGACGGTAGCCGCGGCGAGACCGAATAGACCTAATTCATTACCAGTCGGATTGGACAACAATAACAGATTGAATTCCCTGACAATGTTCGTGGAGCCAAAAGAGAGACCAGACACGCTTGCTTTCAAAACGGTAGAAACACCATCCTTCATGAAGTCATCGATGGATGTAGCCGGTATGCCGATTACCACTCCAACCAGCGGCATACCGTTTAATTTTGAGTCCCTAATGGAAGGTGGTACTGGTCTCACACCGGTCTCGACGCCCCTGATACCGTCGTGCTCGACGCAACAGAGAAGCAATTTGTCCGCCGTGGATCTCAGCTCCCCAGATGCGAATCCTCCAAAGCTTGTAAGCTTGTGACGCCACGACGACATGGTGGAGCACGGGTCCAACGAAGAGAATGATCCCGAATAAAAACGGGAGTACCATGACGCGAAGGATTTCTACAAGGGGGAGCAGAAGTATTATGCGCGTGCTCTTTCAACGAAATTTTTGATCACTCTTAAAAATTCTTTCACGCGATTTTGCTTATAAAATAGCTAACGCTTTTTCTTTTCAATTGTATCTTTCTTTCAAAATTTCTACGTGCACTGCGAGCACGTATCTAGAAAAGATTTGTGTATTCAGATTTTAATAGTCTGCGAATAGATATTTGACTCAGTATTTTTCTATTCGTAGATGAATGTCAATTTGTCAATCTGAAATTTTTAATTGTAACTTTGTATATATATGAAATATTTCCCTCTTCATAGAAGAGGGAAATGAATCTTGTCAATTGAAATTTTGAATTGTCACTTTGTATGATGAAATAATCTTTTTTTGTTGTTGTAAATATAAAATTGTGAAAGATGAAAGAGAAACATGTATGAAGAGAAAAAAACGATAGCTATTTGCGCCTTAAAGGAAATTGTCGCAGATATGAGCAATAATGTCTGCATACAAGTGATACAAGTATATTTAACGTTTAAAATAACGAATTAGAAATAATGAATGTAAGATTTGTCGTTTTGTAAGCGATTCAATGAGACAAGTGAAATTTTATACTATAATTCTATTGTGAAAATAAAAATTTAAAATATAAGACAAAGCAAGATTTTAGCTCAAACTTTTAAGTACATTAAGAGCCTTAAGAGCTCTTTGAATTGCGCTTAAGATAGAGCAACAGTTTGCATAATTTAAATGTATATTTAATATTATAGGGCGGATGAATAAAAATTACACGAATGCGGGAATTCCTAAATTTTCTTCAATATTTTTTCGCGACATTAAAAAGCAAATCTCGCTTTTGTGTTATCCGCGTTAGCATAAATTTTTATACGCGGCTGTCGTTTTTCCAGTCTTACACGACATTATAACATTTAATCCCTCCATACAATATAATATATACATATATTTTACGACGTATGACATTTTTGCATGATCTTAAGCAATATTAATATATTTATGCGCGACTACTAGTTATGATGCATGAATAAAAACTGTAATGATGATTTTCTGATAGCCAACTAGCGATTTTTCTGCTCCGATTGATTATAAAAAGCTTTCTGTATCATATTTAGTAGTCGCTATTGAGAATTGTATATGGAGATTGTAACGCACCAATGATAATGTTGCAATATATTTTGATTAGATTGAGTCAATAAAATGAAGTGAAATTGTACTTTCAGTAATATTATCTCTCTGTTCATTGCTTCTACTATCAATAGAAGTAGTATTCATTTTAAAATCCTTTAATTTTTTCGATAGCTTGTTTTTCGTTGATAGGAGTCATTAGTTGATAGTCATTAAATTCCAATGAAAACATTGCATTGCCCGATGTGATGATTCTCAATGTTGTTGAATATCCCAATAATTCCGATAGTGGCGCGAGAGTTCTGATCACCTATGAAATGAGATACAAATTTAGTCGCAGTTTGTCAAATAATATTAATAAAATAATTATACAATTTATTCACTTTATTATTGCCACGCATATCAATTTGTTGTATTACTGCTCGTCTACGAGTAAGATCAGCATTGATACTCGATGAATATTCCTCTGGTGTAATGATTTCCAGTTGCATTATGGGTTCTAATAACATGCTATTTCCATCTTGAAATAACTGCACATATGAAAAATATTGTCATTTAAACATCCTATTAAATTAAAAAATATAAAATCTCCGTATTTACTTAAATGCAACATAATAATATGCCCTTTTTTTATAATGATATAATATGCAATGATTATATATATAAAATCATGAACATCAAATAATATTATTGTAGAACTAATAGAACTTATTTGGAGATCATATACACCGACCTTTCGAATGCATTGTGAGACAGCGGCAGAAATAATGGTATCTGAGGTACCGCGTGCTACCTCCAGCCAGTGGAGCTTGACGCCAACATTAATCACCGGACAATTTAATTTCACACCATGTAGCAATGCAGCGTTCACACCGTTTTTAATCGCGCTTATTGCTCGTGGATGAATACTATCGATATTCGAAGCATTATCTGGAGACCTGTCCAGAAGCAATTTTTCTTTTCCCTCATAATTAGGTATTAAAGACATAGTGATAGTAACTTTATGCGTCGTATGGCCCATCTTGTGCTCCAGACATAGTGTATCTTTAACGGCATCTTGAATCGTTTCCTTATAAGCGATTTGCAAGGGACCCAGATCCACATCAATCTTATACTCTGTCCTGATTCTTTGTTTAATGATATCTATGTGCAGCTCTCCCATCCCTCCGAGAACAATCTGTTCCGTCTCTGGATCGTTTTTCACGTGCAGACTAGAATCCTCTCTCTGCAGTTCCTGAAGAGCAGTCTCCAGGGCAGATTGTGCCGAAAGGGAGGGCGGTTCTATAGAACAGAAAAAAACTGGATCGAGCAAGTTTACTCCAGATGCAAAGAAGTTGTTTACATAGTCTAATCGGTTCGGGTCCTTCTTCAGCATAATTTGTTTAGCGTGATTGCCTACAGATTGGCTTGTCGTTACTAGATCGCCCGTGATAGTACTCTTTAGTCCACTTACAGCCGCGATATTACCGTAACTCACTTCGGTTACCTCCTCGTAATCGTCAGCGCAAGCAATGTATAGACGAGTACACTGTTCGCTTTGCTCACGCGTTACATTATACAGTTTTTGACCTTTCTTCATATTGCCAGAATAGATCCTGAAAAAAGTAATTGATCCCCTTTGCTTGTCATGAACAATCTTGAAGACTCTGGCTGCTAAATTATTCTCAAAGCATCGATATGGATTAAATCGATCTAAATTCGTAGGTGACGGTAGGTAGAGAATGACGCTGTCCATTAAAGGCTGAACTCCAATGTTCTTATATGAACTTCCTAACATTACAGGCACACCTTTCCTACCTATAGTGACTCTGCGTAAGGAATCAACCAACATTTGTGGCTGTACGTTATCCAGAGACTCTTGTTCTATAATAATGTCTGCCAGTTTGTCGTCTAAGCCTGATAGCTTATCGGTCAATAGTCGTCGCTGTTCACTGGCAATATTCCATAGTCTTGCATCTTCGCTTTCAGTTATTTTTGTTTTTATTAAATTCATACCTTGATTTTTTTTATCGAATATTAACCTTTCCATAGTTGTCACATCTACAATACCTTCTAAGACTCCTGCCTTCTTTACAGGGATCTGAATAGGTAGTGCTTCTACGTTTAATTTGGATTCAATAGATCGTAAACTCATATTAAAATCAGCGTCCGCCCTGTCCATTTTATTGACATAGATTATCCGAGGTATATTATACCTGTCTGCTTGTCTGGAAACTGTTAATGTTTGGGCTTCCACGCCAGCAGATCCATCTAGAACTATAATTGCACCATCTAATATCTGCAAAGTCTGCTCGACTTCCATAGTAAAGTCAATATGACCAGGGGTGTCTATTAAATTGAAACAATAGTCTTTCCAATTGAACGTGACTGCAGCTGAGGTGATTGTTATTCCACGCTGACGTTCCTGCTCCATATAATCAGTCACTGTGTTGCCATGATGAACTTCTCCCATATTTCTGATGAGACCCGAATAGTATAACATCCTTTCAGTCGTGGTCGTTTTTCCTGAAGAAAAATATAGTTATTCGTATCTAAACATATCAATCAAAGAAAATCAAGTAAGTTTTATTTACTATAATTAATAAAATAATATTAATAGAGTAATCAATCAAAATAGTACTAACCAGCGTCAATATGTGCCAGTATCCCTATGTTACGTATCTTCGCAATTGCACACTCTTTACTTTTGGATGCCTCTGAGAGAGAAGCATTCTTGTGTGTATATCGCGTGCGCAATTTACACCACGATGTCTTTAAGAAATTGTGCTTCAGCATTATAATATTTGTCAAATCTGACAGTGTTTTCCAAACCACTATCTGTTCCTATTGAACATATCATTCTTTTATTTTTTCTTTCAGACTAATTTATGCTTAATCTTTTGTTTCGGTCAAAAAGATTCTTAATAAATTAAATTTTATCATAAAATATTTTAACGCTCTCCCCCTGTCCTCTTTTTACCGGATAGTGAAAAAAATTAAATATTTTGTTTTTAATAAAAGATATTTATTCTTTTTTTCGTTAAAAATACTTTATTAATACTTTATACGTAAATAATTGCTGTTTTATATTTAGAATTAAATTTGTCAAGCGTATTAAAATTATTACTTAAAGAAAAAAGTATATAAAATATATAACATTATAACCTAAAAGTATTTATTTCATATCGTGTCGAAAAACCATGTATGCCAGGTTGAACATGGAATGGATTATTAGATGATTGAAGAGACATTGTATTTTCTTTCGGTTTCTAAAAATACTTTTTATTTAACGAATAAATAATTATAAAAATTACGTACACCCGCGGCAAAGCAAAGCAATCGGACACTTCCCGTCTCGATGAGTTTTGGAACGCACCGATTGCACGCGCATCGGCGCATGGTCATTCTTGCGCTTTACGCATGGCTGTCAAGACGTTGAGTTCTGTTCGATATAGATCCGCTTTAAGTGATCATCTGTTTGCGCTCCAAAATTGACAAGAAGTCTTGCTGCTCCAACATTCATTAGCGGGCAAATTTCTCGTTCGTTTAAATCACACGTTGCGCAGTACACATTGTCGAGGAACGGGCCGTGGATTGGTTATTAAGTAGTTGTGATTAGTCGTGCGTCATCGCTCGGTTGAACTTGAGTCAGGGAGGGAATTTGTTATAAAGGAAAGAGCGCGTGGCAGAGCCCGATCAGTCACTTGATTATGTGCGCGAAAATGGCTTTTCAACATCAGCCGGGTACCGCGATGGAGTGCCTAAGCGTAGGGATCCTGATTTTATGCAGATTTTATCACATAGTTGTTGTCCACGACACACGCCCTTTTGTTAGGAAAGTATAGCGGGTTGTCTTTTTCATTTCTATCTCGCAACAATGTTCAGAATTTTTTATAACACATATAATATTTTAATGTAATATAATATTAATGAAATATTAATAGATGTGTGAGACAGTAAAGGGCTTGTGTTATAACAATGACAGAAATTTTTAAATGAAACTTGAGTTTTACTTAAGTTTTATTTAAGGAGTGGATTAAATGTTATAGTTTTGATTATAAGAATATCTATTCTCCTTTGGAAAACTGTGCTTTAAAAGGAACGGATATAAGTATTGCAATAATAGATCCTTTTTAAAAAATTAAAAATTGTGATTTTTAGGCTCATAAGATTAATAATGGATAAATGAAGGATAATAAATAAGGGCCGATGAACTGATTGTGAGTTGGTTTTTCGTGTTAATGCTAATAAGTATGTATTACAAGTTATTAAACATAAATTAACAAAGTCACAGATATTTCGACCTTTATATATACAATTATGTTTAGTGTCAACCAAGTCAAATAATCAACAAAATAAAATGTAGACACTCAAATATGGAATATTGATGCAAAAATTAAAAATCAATTTTCTTAAAACTGTTGTCTACAGAATGTTAAAAATTGTGGTTCGACGCATGCTTACAATATTGATAGTTCCATAATTAATTTAAACATCTATATTTAATTTTGTTTTGATTTATTTTACTTGATTGGCATACTGAAGATGACCGCATGTATTGAATGTCGAAACGTCTGTGACTTTGTTATTAATTTGTATGTACATACTAATTACTAATTTGTATATACTGTTTTGTAAAATACATTATCATGAAGAATCAACTCGACTCATCAGCTTTCATTTATTATATCCATATTCTTTTTACATTTATATTTGTGTGTTATATATATCATATATATTGCATTATATATGTGACATATACATTTATTGATTTGTTATAGATACCAATTACATTACACAAAGAGACAGAAATTAATGAAAACGGTGAAGAAGTGATGAAATGTGGATTTAAAATCGGTGGGGGTATTGATCAGGATTTTACAAAAAGTCCACAGGGTTATACAGATAATGTAAGATATCATATTTTGTGTGTGTGTGTGTGTGTGTGTATGTGTGTAGAAAATATAGCGTTATTATAGTGTCCCATTTTAAATAATGCATTAAGATTTCTTGAAAACTATGGTAGACACGGAAAAACGTTTCAAACAAAAGTTGTATGGTTCGAAGGAGGACATAAGAAGGTACCATTGATTTGACCTTGGATGGCGTCGTCAAGGTTAGGTCAAGGTCACATTGATTTTTTTAAATGGAACCCCCTATTTTTCATTACATTTTTTTGTAACTTATCTCGAGAGCTTTCTAAAATACTATAATAAAATATTTTTTTATTAAGTATTTTTTGAGTTATAAGGCAGAGACTTACAGTACAGCTGACATTAGCATTACGCAAGTTGTCCAACCGACGGCTAAAATCTCTTGAATGTTGTTCAGAATTATGTCCTGGATAACATTTGTCAAGATCAAGGTCATTGGAGGTTGTACTTCTTATTTTCATTTTTACGTAAAAATGAATTTTTAGTGCAAAAATGAAAATAAGAGGAATAATCTCCAATGGCCTTGATTTTGACAAATGTTATCCAGGACATGATCCTGAACAACATTCAAGAAGTTTTAGCTGTCGGTCGGACAATTTGCATAATGCTAATGCTGACTGTAACTTTCGAGCCTTATAACTCAAAAAATACTTGATAAAAAAATAATTTATCATAGTGTTTTGAAAAAACACTCTCGAGGTAAGCTACAAGAAAATGTAATGAAAAATAGGAGGTCCCATTTAAAAAAATCGACGTGACCTTGACCTGGTTTTGGCGACGCCACCTTAGGTCAAATTAATGGTACCTTCTTATGTTCCCCTCCAAACCATACAACTTTTGTTTGAAACATTTTTCCGTATCTACCATAGTTTTCGAAAAATCTTAATGCATTATTTAAAATAGAACATCCTGTATAAAGTATATAATATAAAGATAACATAAAAAAGCTTATAGAAACGAATCTTTTCTTTAAGGGAATATATGTAACGGAAGTACACGACGGATCACCGGCGGCAAAAAGTGGTCTCAGAATGCATGACAAGATATTACAATGTAATGGGTATGATTTTACAATGGTAACTCACAAGAAAGCAGTTTCTTATATAAGAAAGCATCCAGTATTAAATCTTTTAGTAGCTCGTAAAGGTGTTACCAGTACTTAAAAATATGCCAAAAGAGATTTTTATATATTGTCAGATATTTATTTCATATTATACTTTGAGGAGATTTGCCTATCCGATGTATTTTTCTGCCAAATATTACAGTATGTATTAGCGACCTCTATCTATTAATTAATATGTAGAAATTATAGTTCGGAATATATAAGACAATGTTAAATCATGGGACTGAAAAAGTTAAGGTTTTTTTTCGAGGCCGACATGAACAGATGTTATGCTAACTTGATATAAGGATTGGGAAAATTGAAAATTTAACTCGTTATTGTTAAACGTTACTCATTGAATCATTTGGATTGCATTAGATAGTATAACATGCAAAAGTTTTATTTTAATTGGCGCAATGTGATATTATTATTTTTTAACAAGAAATTAAAGTTATTATTACTTGGGTTATACATACCACTTTTATTTTTTAAAAGTACTTGTATAACACTTAATTTTTTAGGAGCGCATGTATTTGGCGTCTTTTTTTTAAAGATAATTTTCTAGCAACAACTTGTTACCGTTACTCATTCAGAAATAATTCGTTACCGTTGCTTGTTACCTGGAAAAAGTAATTTGTTACTGTTATCTCAAAAGTAGTGAGTCATTATAATTTCCATTACTTTTCCAAATTTAATGATCTTTTTCTTAGAATAACATCCAATTGCTAATTGACCGGTTTAACAAAAAATATAGTGATTACGATTATATGATTAATCACAATACACAGTCAAACATATTATAATATTCTCTTTTTTAAAAACTCGCTTGTATCAGTATATATGTATTGTACAAAGTAACGATAATATTTGTTATCATTATACAAAAAATGTAACTATGTTATTATTATCGTTATTAATGAAAAATATAACGTCGTTACAAATTCGCTACTAAAAATGTGACGGTAACGGCGTTACAAGTAACGTGTTATTTCCCAATCCTGCTTGATACTACTAGCATTTTTATGAAGAAGTATAAAAAGAGAAATGCCAAAGTATAATAATGTTGCATTAAGTTATATATATCTTTGACTATAATCATATGAATATTCTTTCACCAAAAGAGTCCTGCCAAGAATTTGTATTACATACATCTTTCTTGATGCATTTTAGTCATGAAATTTAAATATGTATAATCATTTTATAATTTTATAGTCAAAGACATACATAATAGCCACAATGTCAATTTTTTATATACTCGATTTGATATACTCTAAGTCCAGTGAAAACAGAATTGATATTTGCGAGAAAAGATATTGAAAAATTTAAAAAAAGCTTCCATTTACAAATGTTCATATTATTTTACATGAATTATTCTCTTTAAAATGTAATATTTTTTTATAAGTCTTCGTATAATCCAAGCATAATTACTAATTATTTTGATATACTTCTTATATCATTTTTAAAATCATTGTGATATAATAATCACAATCATCCTTTTTATAATGCCTAAAATCGAAGATTAAAAAATGGAAAAAACATTCCAAACTATCTGCCTGATATTTACATATATAATATTACATTATTTGAATCAGGGCCAGGCCGAGGAATTATGGCGCCCCGGGCAAAAAATTTAAAAGTCGCCCCTCCCCCCTTGTGGCTTTCTTGCCACGTTTGCTCTGTGCACTACCCAGGATCACAACGAGGACATAGCAAACAAGATCCTGTTCTTAATGTTTTTGTTTTTTATGTTTTTATTGTATTTTTTAGATAAAAAAAATTTTTATTTTTTTAATTATTATTTTTTTATATAGTATTTTTGTTTAAACGGTTTTTTATACAAATTAAAAAAAACTGTTATCTTATAAAAAAACTTTATCTCTTCCTCAAATTTGGCAACTTTCACATGAACTTTTTTCTTGCTTTCACGTCAGCGAACTCCTTCACTACTTCACTAAAATGAAGTTTATCAACGCATTCTCGACAACAATGCCAATAAATTTAACCGTTCCTGACTCATGGAAGACTGCAAATATGTTTCTATTAGCTTTAATTTACTAAAGCTACGTTCCCTACTAGCAACTGTTATAGGAATTGTGCATCAATTTTTTAACAGTAATTTTTTTCCTCATTGAGCGGCGCTCAATGCCCTGGCGCCGCGAGCGGTTGCCCGGGTCGCCTACCTCAAGGGCCGCTCCTGATTTGAATTATTAATTTATCATTACAAACTATTATAAATTTGTTTGTAAGATATTTCTGCATATTTTTTATTCAATATAGTGTTTATTAAGAAACATGATGAGTATATCTCATAAAAAGTGATGAAGATAATATATTTGCAATTTTTTTATTTTTTATAAGAATGAAAGAAAAGTATAATTTATTTATAATAATATATTATTATGTATACACATTGTTTATATTTCAAATAGTTCATTTATTCATGGTCATATTAGATATGGATATGTTGAAAAAAAAATTTAAATATAAAAATTTTCTGGTTTACAATAAAAATATATAGGCATATACCTACTGTATTACATTTTTAATCTTTTTAAACAAATAGTCACGTTGCAAAATTACGTAACGCTATATACACGCGGGTAAATAGAAATACGATTTTTGTACTTCGTCTCTTTATTTTTATACAAAGAGCGAATTTTTTACGTATTTAATAACTTTTAATACGAAATAATTTTATATTTTATCTCTTTTGAAATGGATTGAAAAGTATAAGAGTTCCTGCATGATATATGTAAGGATATCCGATATATGTAGCTCTGGGAATATATACTATATGTGTATATGTATACCCTAGTCTAGTAATGTCGAACGATTTCACATATACAATTACTCTGTACACAATGAATGCGTAAATGTACGGTTGCGAAGTATATATACTCTCCATATGAATTATAGAAGTGTTACAAAAAAACTGCAAAGAAATTGTTAAACTATACTTTTATTGTTACTTTCTTTATCCTGATTTAAGAAAATTCCCTAGTATGTATCACATTTATTTACTGCTTATAAAATATTAAAATTTGAAAGCGGGTTTTTTATTCACAATAATAATCCTCTTGAATAAGTCTGTTTCAACTTTATTGCCTTCAATGTTGTATGTGATGACAATAGAAATAACAGTACTACTAGCTACGTCGCTATATTATGTGACATTTCAAATTAGTGACATAGGTACATAATTTTTCCCTTACTTTGAGACAATGTTGTAATTTTTTAGTTGCTACATAGTTTCTAGTCGTAAAGAAGACACAAATTGCATACTATGGAATAAATTCTACAAATTTTTCCTGTCTATCATTAAAACAATAAATTGTATACTCATGTATACATCCTATTTCTTCACATAATATAATAATCTGTTACACGTTTTACGTATACTAGTTATACTACATTTTAAAATAGCTAATTATATCTTACAGTGATGAACGATAAACGTGATATTTTTAACTAACTATTTAACAATTATTGGCCGGCCATACAATTTCATTTCGCTATATATCCTAGTAAAAACACATGTGTTCTGTGTTCATTCTAAAAATCTGCATTTTAAAAATATGTTTTCTCACTTGAACTATTAGTTGTAATCAGTAATCATCAAGACAGAATTTGTTAAGAAGACATAGAAAGAGATTTCTATTTATTGATATAATGAATTGATAATAGAGTTTGTGTTCTCACAAATTATGTCTTTTGATGATTAAAGATAATTTCTTACACGAAAGCTTTTTCAGCTTATATTTCCATATATTTGCCATCGAAAGTATGAGCATTCTTAACATTATTTTTATATTATGCACTGTAATTGACTATAATTATTTATAATTTATATGTTTCGAGTATCCTGCGTTTTAGAATTAATTAATCGTTATTAATTTACATATCATTATGTTAACTTATTAGATAATTTATACTGTTACATCTAAAATTAAGGACTCTTGTTTGTAGATTACCAGAAAGTTAACAATAACAGATTTATTAAAATATTATGTTACTGCCAAAACATTCATATATTTAATAAATAAATGATAAATTATATTCCGTATATAATTATATTGTTACCTCAAAACTAGTTTTTTCCACTTTCATTTATGATAAAATTTGTTCTATTGTACTGAAAATATTTTTTATTAGTTTTTACATTTGTTTTGGCACATAATAAATTATTAAATGTTATTATGTTCTTATTAATTTCTAAGTAGCTTGATTTGAAACTATAGTTACTGCGATGTTTAATTTGAACAAGATATATCAATAATAAATTAATCTAAACCAGGTCTGCCCAATTTGAGTTCCAGAGCCAAAACGCAAAGCCATTGATGTAAAAAAATCAACATGGGTAAGATTTCGGAGACTGTAGTGTTGATACGCGCCTGAGCGATACTTATCAACATTTTACAGTCCATGAAATCTTACTCACATTGAATTGTTTTGCGTCGATAGCTTTGCATTTTGGCTCCGGAGCTTAAATTGGACAGGCCTGTTCTAAACTATAATTCTTCTTATCAATTCTCTAATTAGAGAACTTGTTATTACATAATTATTAATCTTCTTGCATAATATGTCTTGTGGAAGTATGTAAAAAATGATGTAAATATGTGTTCTATCACTCAACAATGGAATGTAATGGAATTTCACTCTAACATATAAAATTACTATTATGCTATAAAAATTAGTATGCTTATGCATTTTTCTTTAAGACGAAATTTTAGTAAAATGTAAGTTTATGAGGGAAGAACGTTTTCTGTTACCCGTGTTCTTTATGTAAATATATGTATATATAAATTAATATTAAATCACAATTCACTTACACAATTTGGATTATCGTCCACTTTGGAGCTTGAAACTATAATATGCTCTTGCAGTGAGATTTCTACTGTTTATATTACAATATGATTTCTAAAATGTACATATGACTTTATTCTGAGTATTAAATTTCATCTAATTTATTTTTATATGAAAAAATAAAGTTTAAATATATTAGGTAACATTATTATATACTGTATTATTGCTTAACAACTATATATTGTATATAACATGATAACATCGGTTATGTAGTTACGGAAACGAGTATTTTAGGCTTAAGATTTGGAACAGCATTGAATTCTTTATGAATAAAGAGAGAAGCTTTACCGCGTCAACAAAATTAAAATATTAGACTAAAATGTGAATTGTATTTTAGCTCCGTTAAACATAAATGAGATTCGTATTTTTACAACGCATATTACTAAAATATTACGAATGAAATTTCATGTCTCCTGCAATTCGACGTTCGTACTCATTGCTTTTCATCTGGATAAGGATGAACTAGCCTCTGACCTTCCGCTTATGGCTGACTGTAAACTCATCATTGAACCTCTGAAGGAAAAAAGTATCATTATAAGATTATTCTACCAGGAAAATATATATCTTATATGTATAAGTACCTGTAATGTGCAGATGGTAATGTTTCATAAAAGTACATAAGTTGAGCCTTATGAGAGCTAATGGATGGAAGAAATTCGACTTGGTCTTCTTGATTTTGCCATTGTAATACATAAGTACCTGTATCCTGCATGATATGAGTACCCTATGATATAAAAAGAATTAATAATTCCATAGAAGTAATAATTATGTAATTATAATTATTAATATGTACAAAATAATCGCATACAATTATTCGTAAAAATAGATAAGTTACGAGAAAATAATATATATCAAATTTTATATTACTATAAATATGTTTATATGCAAATTCTTTAACACAGAAGAAACAATAAATTATAATTTAAATCATAATATAATATTTTATAATAATTATAATTTAATATGATAATAAATTAAAATACAAAAGAATTAATTAAATATTATATTAAGAATATACTTTTATGTCTTTTTGTACAAATCTTTCGTTCAATTTGTAACTGATATGATAGCTTATTTGCTACAATACAACTATACAACTAAACAATGACTCAAAAAACAAAGTTTTCCAGAAAATAAATTTTAATATTTATTTCCAAATAATTAAAATTTTGTAATGTTGATTTTTAAGTGCAATTTAAGTATAATAACTGATTGTAATAAAAATTCTTTTGAAGTATATTCTTTTTTTAAGTTTCCGTTCTTTTCTGCAAGCAACTAAAAAATAACAGTTTTGAGTTATATAGTTATTGTAACAAATGAGCGATATGTGGATATAAAAATATTAAAAATATTGACTTCATCAAATATATAAAATACACTAAATTTGACTAAATACAATACTAAAAATACAATATAGTACACAAATTACATGAATACATACTTGGATGCTTTCACCATCGTGACAAATTATGCTATGTTCGACTTTAATGTAATTATCTTTCAATTCTTTTGCAGCAACGATTTCATGATCACCCCCTATTGCAAGCTCTGGAAGTTCTATAAAATAATTATTGCTTGTAAACTGTACATATTATATCGTTAATTTTAATTAAAAAATGTTATATTTGTTTCACCATAACACTGTTCTTAATATTAAAATATACCTGAAATAGCACCGTTTTCACTGTTTCGAGATTTGTGAAGTACTGTAAATATTACATTATGACGCATTACATCGAAATCCCACGTCAGGACAGCACCCGGATCATCCGATTCTATGAACACATGATGAGTTTGACTACGGCTTAAGCTAATAGAATGATACAGACTGTGCTCGTGTTCACCGGTAGTACCCTCCAAATCCACTCTGTATAAGTTTTTCGGTACTACTCCACCTTCCATTACGTATGTCTGATATTTATAATAAAAAGAGACCAATTTTAGACATATATTTAATTGTATTTGTTTAGATTACTTATATAATCTTAAAGATATTTAAAATTTTAAATTTTGTGAAGATTAATAGCTAATCAAATTTCAGATATTTAATAACTTTCGTGAATTTATTCAAAGTCTAAGTATGTAATTTAATATGTTTCATTGATAGATGCTTTGAGCTTAATTTGTATAAAATACTCTGAAATTTAACTAGCAAGAATACGCAAAATTACTTCACTTTTTGTGCACGCAGTGTTAATCTATATTTCCGAATTAGTGCTCGAACTTGCGTGCATTATATGTATAAGTACATGATTTTGATCATATCTTAAAACTATATATTTGATAATACACAGATAAATGTTTCAACGTAGACTATCGATAAAATTCCTGTATTTTATATATGAATAACAAAATTATGACGACATAGATGATTTACACAAAATGGTTTTCTCTCAGGCGTAGATGATCACAGATAAAAACATACGAATATGACACGGACAATGCCTATGTATCTAGCAACTGCTGATATTATACATGACAATTTTCTGACCAATTTCTTTGATATTTCTAATATATACATAATGATATACACAATGTGCATTTTTTAATAACTATAAAAACGTCACATATTTTTTCACTAAAGCCAGTTAGCTGCAGAAAAAATTTCTACAACATATTTAACATAAATTTTGTATCGTTTTCTTACGCTGTTCGCAGTTGCGTCGAAAATGTAAAATCTTCGAGGTACCATATTATAGACTTCGCATATATTCATTTCCTAGTATTCAACACGTATACAAAAAATATATTACTCCAACGTAAATAAATATAAAAAACGGCACTATTGTTTTTTTCCAAAGGAAAAAAGAAAGATAATTAGAAATTTCATAAAATATTACATTCAAAAAGTAACGTATTAAAAAAATTATTATAATCCTTTAATGATATATATATATCATAAATCGTTATAAAATAATATATATTGTATTCTTTTTAAGAAAATATGATCAAAATAAGTTATTAATAAATATATCATATAAAACCTGTTAAATGTCTTTTATACTAATATAAAGACTAATATAAAAACTACATTCATAACTCTCTCTATTCACAATTATGTATTAAGTACTCATATTAAGTGCGATATTTGCAACATTTAATATTATTAATATTATTATATCTTACCTCTGAGGAACCACCGAGAAAATCAGGAATAAATTCTTGATTAATATATTCATTAAGACCACCGGGTCCCTGTTCTTGGTAGTCTGTACCACAATAAAAAATAAACTTTTTCCTAGTATTTTCATCTGCAATTTTGATATATGACATATGATTAGAAAAATATTATATTATATAATTAAATTAATTGAAAAAATTCCTACTTATAAAAGTGCTGATAAGTGTCCACAAAATAGGGAAACATCTGGGAGCACGCATGATTAAAACCCTTCCCATTGTTTCTGGATAATTTGCTTCAACTATTTCTATTATTCTCAATAATGCCTGAAGCAAAAATTAAGCAAATATAAAATTATTAGATTTAACAGTATAACAATTTATAACAGTATATTAAGGAATTATAGTTATAAGTATTTATTTCATTTAAAATTTATATTTCATTTATGGTATATATTTAAAATAATCATCATACTTTTATTCCAGGTCTCCATAGATGTCGCATATTTAAACCTTCTAAATCTATCAATAGTGTCCATTGGGAGACCGGATGATCCCAAACAGTAGTAGCCTCTTCCATCAAGTGCAGACCTTCTTCACAGATATGTAAAGCCTATAGAAAAATAAGATATTATTAAATCACTTTGAAAAATTTTCAATTTTAAAACATTTTAACTTACTAATAACTTACTAATAATAATAATTCATCTTCCCCAATAGATTTAAGTAGACCTTTAACATCCATCTGACCCAGCCTTAAGATATATAAAGGTCGTCCGTCTACATCAAAGAATATATAAATAGAAGATGTGATACGTCAGATATTCTTTTATATCACATGTACTGACTCATTACTCTTCATACCATAACTTAGGATAGCGTGACATTTGCAGCAAGTTTATTATAGACGATTACCTTTATCAAAGTGATGCCAGCCACCAGGAAAGTAATCTTTAACCACTTGTGGCATTTCATATTCGTCTAGAAGTTTATCGATCTGATGCTTCTTTCTCCAATGTAAGGATTGTGTTAACATTTCTCTAGCCTTTTCAACAGAGAATTCCGTGGCCCTTAAGAACCGTAGAAGCGTTGCATAACCTGGTACGGAACTACCCCTTAGTTCTTCAATGCTATGTCTAAGCTGCACTAATTTGCTTTCCTGAAGCATATCTAGTTTTCCTAAGTATCTCTCTATATAATCCGATGATAGTTGCATTTCTATAATTAAAGAAAACAAACATAAAATTAACTACTAGCTATTATAGCAAAATAACATGTATCAAAAAGGTAATATACCTCTATTGCTGGGTAGTTTGTTGTCGGTATTACATAATTCTTTTTCGCTATATAGCTCACTATTTTCGTCCACATTTTTCCTATATAAAAAAAGTAACCATTGCAGACCGAAAATATTGTTCAATATAAATTGTTAGTATGAATTTAGGTAAAATGTGTTAAATGTTTAAGGCTGGAAATTAAAATTGCAAGACGTTACAATTAAGGTTTTAAATATTATTTTACAGAAACAATCACTTGTATACATGTGAGTGTGTATATGTGCTCGTCCAGCATGATGTTCCCTTACAAGCAATGTGAAATTTATGCAATTAAATTGTACAAAGAGACTCTAATGCATTACATTTAACTTAATGCACTATACTTACTTTTCTTCTTCAGAAGATCTTTTCTGTGGATCTTCCCAAGCAGCAACATAGGTAATACCTTCTTCTTTCAATTGATTTATAAAATATTCGATAATTTCCTTACCCTGTAATTAAATATGTAATTACATTTTAGGAAATAAAAAAATTATAATTTCTATTTTATTATAACTCTCTATCATATCTGTTATTTTAAAAATAGGTATGATATAGTAATTATTATATATATTACCTTAGCAATATTTTGTGCATATTGCTTCATCGCTAACTTTTCCATTGAGTTTTCAAAACCAAAAAAGTTTTTAATATCTAAACTTGCAGTTTGCTCGAAGCAAGTCCATTCTGGATTTTCAGGGTGAATCTAAAAATATGTGTGTGCAAACAATGGTATTAGATTGTATAATTATTATATATAATTAGAAAATATTCTAGATACAGTATTTCTAATATAAAGTAAAAGTTTATAAGGATACATAAATAAAATTTATTATGATTATTACATATTTTTTTATAATAAATATTTATATATAATACTTACAAAATATTTAAATTTTTCAATAACAGTTACTCTAGTGGAAAAGCTTTCATTGTATGCTTCTATTTCTAAAACACTATTGCGCCTATTTAAAACATTCCTTTGAATAAAGTATACAAAATCCACACCAATTATCTGAAATAAATTACTAATTAATGAATATAGGATTTATACTAATAAGAAATTATTTTAGTTCTCTAAGAAATATTTTTACATCTATATTATTTTCTAAAAAAATTACCAAATCTAATATTGAAAATATAAGATGTTTTAGATCTATCAAACTAAGTATCAGAATAAGTGTACATGACAATCTAACTTTTTTATATACATATATATATATATATGAACAAACCTTTTTTAAGATATAAGGTGCTTCAACATTTAATTTACATCGCCTTTCTGTGGTTCTAACAGCACTATCCTCGCTCTCTTCATCTAACATAATTTCACATCCAATAAAAACTGGTATCTGTGGACAAGTTGGAAACCTACGCTCATATGCCTGTAAAAGAAAGAATAAGATTTTTTTAAATTTCTTTTTGCTCGCTCAGTGTATCATATTATAATGTATTGAAATAACTCATGGAATACTTGACAAGTAAAAAGATCAAAGACAAAAAATTTGTGTGCAGTCGAAATTAAAAAAAACTTGAAACAAAAAAAGAGAAAGGGACATTTAAAAGATAGTTGCTGCTTCCATATAGTTCAATATAGGTATTTGCAATGAGAAATCGTTTATTGGATTTTCTGGGATATGGCATATGTTCTGTGAAGGACATAGGAGCACGAAATGCAATAAATATTTTATGACAGTCAAGTTTGAAGGCCACATAGTATTAAACACACCATCATGACAAGAGCGAAAGGATGCTTGTAAACTCGCACGGGCGATTGGTATTGCTGAACCATGATTATTGGTTCCCCTCAAGTATCAAATCTACTCCGATTACGCACGAGACCTATGATAATTCAATCACAGTATAGATATATACAGTGTAGTCATTACAGATAATCAATTGATAGACGGAAGCAGACGGAACTCACAGCGCTCTCACAAAAGCACTGTCACTATTCAGCGAGGACTAGATGGAACAGAAGCTCGCGAACCCGCTGCACTTTGTGGTCGTGATTTCCAGTGCCACCTTGAATCCGATACTGTAACTTAAGTAATACACAATCATGAAAAACATTTGCAGATGTTACTCATTTCGATGAGTTTTGGAATACCGACAATCTTAAACTATAACTAAACATTGATTAATTTAATCAGAGGTTAATTCAACCTATAGACTTAATTTAATCTCCTTTTTTTTCATTATAATTATAATATGGTCCCGTATTATAAATTACGACCTAAAATATTACTGCAGTTTATTTTATCTAGTTTTTATTTTCAAACTGTAAATATACATGTTAATTAATTATAATAGTTTTATAGAGATATTATAGCTAGATTGTACACATTTTATGCTTTATAGGCAGCATGTATTTTAATTATGTATATTTAAAAACTTCTCAATGACACACGATATCTTTCTTCATTTATCGCTGTTAGGTGATAAAAATAATTACAAATATCATAGTGCTTGCGGAATTATTATAACTTCCTTGAAATAATTTAAGACTTTCAATGTTTCTAAGATTTTGTGTTATACTGAGTTATCGCGGATTAAATAAAAGAAGCATTTTAACTTTGATTTCTCATCACAATTCAAATAATAGATTCTTAAAATTTAAATTTTACTTTATGGAATTGCCAAATTTTTTACATACGTAAACATTATACAAATCGAAATAACGCTACGAATAACTTTTGCACAAACCCTGTACATTGCAATATAAAAATAATGTAATAGAAAAGTTCTTATAATAAAGTAACATTTTGTAAATATCAAAATATTTTTATAAATTGCTAACTTAATTGTCATGTAATATACGCACACAAAAATACGAATATTGTTTTAGGTCTAAATATTTGAGAATATACAGGGTGTTTGGAAAGTAATGAAAAATTTTTCGCATAGAGGCAGAAACTGGGTAGTCCTAATATGGCTTCGAAATCTTGGTATCAATCGTGAAACTTTATTCTTAGGATAGAAAGTGAAAATTTTTATCATTGAAGCTAATGGGAAATTTTTCACTTTTCACTTTCCATCCTAGGGATAAAGTTTCATGATGATATCCCTTTTTTCTTCAATCGATCTTACAATTTTCACGCATTCCAAAACTCATCAAGAAAGACGTCGCAATCTTCGAATTGTAGCCTATCGGTGTCATGATCGGTGTGATGATTGGAAACTTGCGTGGCTTCCCAACATTTAATATTTTGTGAATCGTGCTACAGCTACTTTTGGTCTTTTGCTGCAATTTGCTATCAGCTGCGATAAGAATTTCGATAAGTTCGAGATTGAATTGAGTGCAAGTGATAATTTCGATAGAAAGAGTTTCTCTCTCATGTGATGAGCAGCGCATGTGAGGATTCGTGTCCTTGGACGAACTATTTGTCGGAGGCGATCAATAAATACGTGCTCAACCTGTTTTCATTTCTGTCGACGACATTCGGTCTAACCTTTAATTTTGGCGACATCGTTATCTTTGATGACGAAACGTCGTTGAAGCTCCGCGAATTTCTCCACGAATTGATAGCATTGTTGTCATTTGACGATTTTCAGCTACAACTGCTCAAAGTCTTCCTGTTGACATTTCTGAGCAGCGTGGCGTTGATCTTCGTTGCTTGGCACATTTATGGCTCCAGAATTACGGAGCAATTCATGAAGACAGGTAAGATCGCGTGAACACTTTTCCCTATTGCGCGTAATTATAAAAATCATTATTATGTAAAGGATACCAACATCTGTATCTTTTCGTCATCCTAATATTATATTTGAGAAATATATAAAAATATTGTAATTTAATGGCGATAATTTTTAGACAAATTAACAATGATTTTTAAATATTTTTCATAAAACACCTTTCAGGCGTTACTGAAGATTGTAATTCATCAACTGAATAATATATTAGATATTTGACTACTGGACAGTCTATTGACTTTATAACAGACATGGCTGATAAAATCAAGTCTTTTTTTCAAAAAAAGAAGACGAATTCAAAATTTGTGAAAGCAGGAAAGGGATACAAGTAATTGCAAATAATAATAATATAAATCGAAGGGCTTGCTACAACAGTGTGTTAACCTACATTTTGTAAAAACAGAGTAAATGGACTCTAAAATTAAAATCTAAATACTCTAAAATTAAAGTAATGTAAAAAATATTATATTACTTGATCAAAAGGTCAAAATCGAGGGTCGAAACATTTATATTCTATTAATATAAATTCTATATACTTCATAACCTATATTCTTTAATTTATTGTTTTTAATTTTATTACTTTGTTTTTACAAAATGTATATTAGCTCTGTTGCAGCAAGCTTTCAATTGTTGATACAGAGTTAGCAATAACGTCGACAGATTAATTAATGACATCTAATCGCACTGTTTTCAATTTATATAGATTAACGGATTCTACCAGTACTATATGTTCTTCAACAGAGCCTAAAGAACCAATAAGGAGGGCGGAGCCTACAGAGGAAGCTAAAATAGCAGGTCAAGCTGCTCTAGCAAGATTAGAAGCAAAGAAAAATGACAAACCAAGATTTAATACGTGTGTAATATTTAATATTATTTTTATTTATTATTATACATGTTTATATATTATTATTTAATTTTAGCAAGATTATTAGAATTTTTATCGTGTCAATCTGATTAATATTACGATTATTTGTAGATCATATGCTGCCATTCAAGCACGTGTTAAACGTGAATTGGAATTAGAAAGAAAAGCAGCACAGCAGCAGAGTTTACAACAGACAGAAGATACAGTGACATTAAAAGAGAAGAAAATTGTAGATCCTTCTATTTTTGCAGTTACTGATGTGTTCTTCCGTTGCCCATATCTATCTGATGAAATCTTGTCGCGGGATGAGTGGAAAAAGAAAATACGAGAATTTCTATATGAACAGTTAATGGGAGAAGAAGCAGGATTAACAGCATGTCTAATTATTCAAAGTTGCAATTTCGGAAAAGAGAAGATCGAAAGTTGTGTAGAAACACTCGGCAAATATTTGGACAATATTATTAACAATCCGAACGTTGAGAAATATTGGAAAATTAGAATGTGTAACAAAATATTCCAAGTAATACTGTCTCTTTTAAATAATTTATTTAAAATAATTTTAATTTTTAAAATAGCTTATATATAATGACCTATATTTTTATAGGAAAAGGTTTTGCCTATTGAAGGAGCATTAGATTTCTTAAAAGCAGCTGGTTTTGAACAGCAAAAATTACTGCATAATGAAAACGAAGAAGACTTCTTAGTATGGAGTCCTGATAATTGTAACATTGAAAATCTCACGATGTTAAATGAAGCATTAAGATCTGCTGAACAAGTATTAATGCCTAGTCAAGCTCGTATGAGAAATGAATTACCACCCAGCTTCTTCACGATAACTCCAGAAGAAATAAAAAAAGAACAACAGCTACGGTAAGTTTATATATATTAGATGGCAGAATCTCTCGGAATATATAGATAACATACGTAAATGAAAACATTGATTATTATTAGGACGGAAGCCATAGAAAGAAACCAAATGCTAAGAACAAAGGCTATGAGGGAGAAAGATGAGCAGCGTGTACTTAGAAGATATAAATTTGCCGTACTTCGGATTAAATTTCCAGACGGAATAATATTGCAAGGTACTTTCTCGGTACACGAAAAGTTCCAGAATGTAACCGAGTTTGTTGCCGAAAACTTAGTTGATGATAAAGTGCCCTTTTTGCTGATAACACCAGATGGAATTAAGCTAATAGAAGAATGTCATGGAAAGACACTCCTAGAATTACGATTAATTCCTACAGCTATAGTGGAATTCTCCTGGAACGTAACCGACAAAGAAAGTATGCCTAAGAGATATTTGAAAGAAGATGTGCTTTCTTATATACAAACAGTTTGAAAATAATATATTCTGGTACAGATATAATTCAAAACGCTTTTTTTAAAAATATTTTCTTGACACTTTTAGCATTATTGTCACAATTTTCTGTCATTCCAGTTTTTGGAGAATTTTTTTCTGATACATTGCGTCTATTCTTCGTACACTGTTAGATATCAAAAGAGCAATGACCCAAAACCTCTTGAGTTTTACATTTTGTTATTTTTAACTTCCATGTGTGTCTAGATTAATTAATTTTTGTGGTTGGTTTCCTGATGAAAATAAAAATCGGAGCGTAAGTCGAATGTAATAGAAGCGTAAACGAAACTTTTAGGAGACGAAAATTGAAACAACGAAACGTAAAAGAAGCGTTTACACTTCTTGTATGTCCCGTTGTTTCAATTTTCGCCTCCTAAAAGTTTCGTTTACGCTTCTATTACATTCGACTTACACTCCGATTTTTATTTTTACCAGGGTTTTAATGTAAACTACATACATTAATGTGTGCTCTCAGTAAATAATAAATTCGAATCAAGTTTAATACATTTTTTTGAGATAAATTGTTTAACTATATAGGGGAGAGTAGTATAAATCGGACCTATTTGCAGTTTTTGCTCTCTATAAGGCGTAAATAAAGTCCGATCGTAAAATCGAAGGTGCCATTGGAAAGATCATTTAATTCCCTTCATTTTTGCTTCAGATTATTTTGACGTATCTCTCACCTGTGTTAAACTATAATGAAAAATGTAAAAACGCTTTTTCCGGTCCGATTTGAAACCACCGTTCCAAATCGGACCATTCTCTGGTTCAAATCGAAAACTCCTATTTTTATGGATTTTTAGATAATTTTAATGTATTTTTCTTAGTATTGAGTAACGAGCAATTTGACAGTTAAAGATAAAAATTTTTTCGGAAAAAGAAATTACTGATTATTTATATTATTAGAATTGAAATCAATAGAACTCAACTAATCTGAGTCTGATGACTCATGATAGTTTACTGATTTAATTGCTTGGACCAGATCTGGTCAGCCGATCACCAATACTACAACCAGGCCTATAAGTTATTCATTGTACTGTCTGATTTGGACACGGGTCCTTTCAAACTTTGGAACAAATTTTATAATAAACCGCAAAAGTGATCACGAAATGCTTGATATTTTTGAATTCTACACTCTTTAATTATCTTAAATCAATTACTTTTCAAATTTTTAAATAATGGATTTACAAGGATTTTCTTTTTTAAAAAAATTTTCGCACGATGGCTGAAAATACATATTTGCCTCTATTTTATGAATGTTATGACAGAACTGTCAAACTGCTATCACATGTTCGGTGTCTTTACATTATAAACAGTACGAAAATCTGCTTAACCGTATTCATTTAAATTAAAAAGGTCTTATTTGGAACACGGTCCGATTTAAACCATTCTCCCCTATTGTTTTAATTAAATTAATGACATATTAACAAGGAGCAATAATATATGACTTATAGAAAATAACTGAGAAAAAGTAACTCAAATTGGGTACATTATGAATTTAACAGTGTACATTATTTATATCAAAACCCCAATTAGTGTAAGAAAAGTGATCAGAATATGTTGATTAGGTTTTTAATATATATGAATAAATTTATTATTATTGAAGTATGTACATTTATCTATTCCATTATCTATAATATAAATAAATGTAAAGAAAATATATGCAATTTTACTATATTTTTCAATTTTATTGATATAATATATGTATGTAAATAAGTATTAATAATATTTATCTAATCTTACATATCTTACGACACATATTTTTTTGCGATCATATTTATTTCAAGTAATCTTGTTGCATATCTAATTGGAGAATATATGGTTGTATAAATAATATGAATATGTATTGATTCATGCACGGAACAAAGTTAATTATAATAATAGCAGTTATATACATAATGGCAATTGCTGCGCTCAGCAAAGAAAACTAATCAGAGCTTAGTAATTGATTCTTACATTTAGATCCAGCGAAGAACTAAAGACAAAAACCAATCATATTAAAGAATCACACTAAGCGCTAACTGATTAGTTTTCTCTGCTGAACGCAGCCATTGTATATAATATCGAAACTCGGATTTTACGTTCAAATTTTACAATTGTTATATTTATTTCCTACCACATCCGTATCTCATCCACATTGTAGTTTGTTGCGCCTTCAGATTTGTACAAACATAGCACGAAGTATGAAGCGTTGCCTGCTCTCAGGGAAACCGGTTATTCATAATCATGATGAATCGCTGACTGTAATTTATGTCTCTTAATAATTATCTAAAACCAGTTTGGGAGCACCACTTACACCGCCCCCAATAGTATTTATAGACATGTGCGTATATGTGAAATGAAGATTCCTCTTATAACGGTAAAAACTCGGATTTTACGTTCACACAAATTTTACAATTGTTATATTTATTTCCTACCACATCCGTATCTCATCCACATTGTAGTTTGTTGCGCCTTCAGATTTGTACAAACATAGCACGAAGTATGAAGCGTTGCCTGCTCTCAGGGAAACCGGTTATTCATAATCATGATGAATCGCTGACTGTAATTTATGTCTCTTAATAATTATCTAAAACCAGTTTGGGAGCACCACTTACACCGCCCCCAATAGTATTTATAGACATGTGCGTATATGTGAAATGAAGATTCCTCTTATAACGGTATTGTGACAAAGTAGCGTATAAACGGTAATGTGCGTATGTAAGTTTCGATTCTCGCAGAAACAAAGTTTACTCTCTTTATATAGTTATGTATACCATAAGCCTACAGTGAATAATTTTCAGAAAATATTTATTAAGTTGAATTACGAGAATAATTTGTATAATTAGTTGCATTTAATAACGGTGTAAGCAAGTTTCCGATCCAGTTGGACGATTCACGTATGATTTCACGAAAGTTGCCTCGCACGTTGCGTGCAATATCGACCGACACTCCCAAATGCGTGTGTAAAACGCAATACGTACCGGCTGTCGCGGTTGTTCCGTATTGTTGTGTGTCATACGCTTTTTTAACCGCATTGTTCGAACTGAATCGCTCGCGTTTCCTGTTGCGTGCCAGAATAGGGCTTAACGCTGCATTTAGGCGCGTGCAACTCGGCACGAGGAATTTTTATTTTTCACTAGATGTACGTATCTAACACGTGAAGACACATTTTGGGAAAAGATAAAACAATTGCAGAAAAAGATAAGATTGTATTGCTAATGAATTTTTCTCTAGGATCTAGGCGACGCATTTTTTTGTGTATCATCGAGTTTTAGAAATTTTTCGCTCGATTTTATTTTATTTCTATTTATGTTTGTGTATTTGTACATATCACGAGTATCAAAATACTTTTTAAATATTTAATAAACAAATTTTTATAGAGTATTAACAAATTGAATTTTATCATAATTAATATTGTAATTTTTTTTTGTATTTTATCCGTAAAATGTATTATTAGCTGCCAGGTAGCAAGGCAACGTTTTAATGATGTCTTATTGACGTTAAAGATATCATTAAAACGTTATTAAGACGTCACTTTGCTACCTGGGTTATTGCTGTTGCTAGTATATATGATCATTAATAATGTATTATATTTTGCAATTTTTACAAATATGATAAAATCTGCATTAATAATACGAAACACTTTTGTCTTGTATAAATAAATATACGTATAACAACTCGATTTATTTCCATATACTAGATTATAACACACATTTAAGAATTGAAATTCCTAGAATTATAAGGTTGAAAATTTCAACGTAAAGGTCTAAATTACACTATTAAAAATTTTTCGAATTTTCTATAATATATTTCCAAAAATTACAATCGTAAAAATTTGGAATTTTGAATCGCGGAAATTATACGAATTTCAAAAATTGAAAAAATATGAATATATAATATAATTAACAAAGAGCTTATGAATATATGGTGTGACAATTAAATTCCCGCACTGAAAAAAACAAAAATGGGACCAGAAAAAAAAACAAAAAAAGATCGAAAATATTATATATTATTATTTAATACAATCCGCCACCTGTTTCCAAACAATGTTTACATCGCTAATAACAAATTGAATGCTTGAGAAAACTCTTCTTGAATGGCTTTCAGTTTTTTTGTTACAAGTTGTTAAGTCGATGACGCATTCTCAAATCTCGTCCCCTTTTTTAACTTAGAAGATAAAAAAAGGTCAGCGTTAAATCAGGCGAATAAAGAAGATAAGCTAACACAGAAATCTTTCATTTCATCAAAAATTCGGACACAACGATTGAAGAATGCAATGCAGGTGCGTTGTCATGCAGAAGAAACTAGGACCTACTTTTCTTAAACTTAGGCCTAATGCGATAAACTCGATCAAGAGATTTATCGCATTAGATCTGAGTTTAAGGAAAGTGAGATGTTATCAATCCAACAGACTGTGACAAGATCGAAAATTGAAGACGAGATTCGAAAAAAAAAAAAACATTTTCTCGTTTTCTTTTTTTCTCATTCGATTCATTGTTTGAGCGATAAATGTTATTTGGAAGCAGGCAGGGAATATATTAAATAATAATATTAATGAATTTTCAACCATTTTTGTGTGTTTTTTATAATCTCGGTGGAATCTCCTGCACACACACACAGGCACTTAATTGTCACCAAATACATGACTTTAAACTCCGATAGAGAACTATTGAAGACCAACATTGTGACTACAAAGATGTAAGATAATGATTGATAGTAAATTATATAATATCAATAATAAAATATGTAAGTTGTGCTTTAAATATGTATTTAAATTAACTTTTAACAAATGAAGCATTAAAAAATTATGTGGCAGTCAAAACTGTTTTGAGGAATTTATTACTTTAAGAGTTCAAATTTCTAAATAGTGTAGATACAAACTGTATCACGTTGGGAAAAGTATATTTCATGTGCTGGCGTATGGCTTGATTAATAAAAAAATTTATTTTAAACAAAGTTACTATACAGTTTGATGGTTCATTAATAAATTTAATTACAAATTTGTTTGTACAACAATCTGATATTATTATTGGCTAATTTCATTGAAATTTTTCTAACGTGAAATGATTTTCTTTGCAGTTTTCTGCCTGCGATATAAAGGACTTTCTTGTCGACGCTTTGCATTGTCCTTCGATTTACCGCAGCCTCGTGGTTAGTTTCTCATCCCAATCAGTATTGCATCTTGTGGTTAGATACATCGATCTGTTTGGTACTCCGATCTGCTTTCTTCTTATTCCAAAGGTACAGACTATCAATTTCTGCTTCGAATATGACGAATTTATTGCAACGTGCAAACGTCAATAACATTTATTCCTGTCAAATCGGGTTTAACACAAAAAGAAGAATCGTTTCTATGTTTTAGATCCTCTTAACAATATTTTTGTTGTATGCGTTTTTTTATATTTTTAATAATAATTATTGTGGAGCAACGTTTGGAAGTCGTAATGTTTTATGTAGTCTACAAAACCAGAAAGACATAAGGATACAAATGTATATATGTGTATACATATATTCGTACTTTGAATATTAATTAAAGTGTGCAAAATATTGTAAGTGCCAAAATTATAAAAATATTTTTTATTCCATAAATGGATTGTAAGTACTATGTTCTGTCAAATATTAATATTTGATATAAAAAGTACTGCGACAAGTGGAAAAAAGTAGGTAGTGCTACTCAAAACGTTGTAAATCCATTGTGCAACATTTTTACTTGGACTTATAATGTTTTGACTTGTATTTTTATTTATAACATTTCAACTTTTATTTTTATTTGGACTTACATGGTTTTGAAATTTTAACAACTTTAACACGATTTCAAAAAAATTATAGTTAATTAAAAAATTTTGCAAAGACTGATTACATATCTTTATAGTTATTATTGCAATAATTTTTAAAAATTTTTGAAGTAATAATTTAACAAAAAAAGTTTCTCCTTTCTTCTGAAAAATTTATAAAATGGCATTTGCAACGTTTTGCTTTGGCACGCCTCAACTAGAATTATTGAAATTGTTGAAATGGGGATATATTTCTACTTTTCATCCGTATACAAATCAATTTTCCATCAGTCAGTCTTTCTTAACGATTTGACGAAAATGACTAGGATTGTAAAGATTGAAGAAGTATAATTGTATCATTTCAATGATTGCGTATCCTTTAGTTTAAAGGTAATGTAGGATTATGACGCAACTTCTCGCGCGTATCAAGAGTACGCATTTGATTATACCATGAGGTTATTTGCGGTAAATCAGCGGTTTAGCGCAGCATATAATGACAGAATCGTGATATATTTGCGATTTTCAACGTCCGTTCGACCGCGCGTATCTAATAGCTGCCTATACCTAATGTTAGAATGTATACATGGCCGCGGGATGCATGCGTAAATGCTCGCGTGTGCATAAGCGCGCGCTTCGTAATTCTCGCATACCGCGAATCGTCGCTCTTTTGCAATCTGCTTAACGATCCCGGCACACCTGTTGCAGAAACAGGTAGCAATGATCGCGCCGAGCCAGTTCTTTTCTCCATACAAGGGAGAAATGATATCGGAATATCTGTCAGAAAGATTCTGAGCGTTCTAAACTGTCGATGAAACTATTAAATTTGCGCTGTTTGCAAAGTTTTCGTTTAAAATGTATAAAATAAAATTGCACAATGGTTATATCATTTACATTTTTAAAGCTAATCGAATTTATCTTTGTCAGAAAAAAAAACGATAATATAATAGAATGAGGGATCATCTGTTCAGATCTATCGAAATCTGAATTTAATTTGTGGCTTAATATCAAATTAAAAATTAATTGAAATCAAAAAGATTCTCGAGATCTCTCGTGTAACGGAATCATTTTGATGCCGCCCTTACACGCGTCGACGTTAAGAAGTGCGGAATGACAAGATCCGAGAGATGATAACTGGTTTACGCACGCAAAAGAAACCCGACGAAAGGAGACGATATCGCGCAAGGGCGGTGGCGCAATTGCGATCGGGTGATGAGGTAAAAAGGGAAAAGTCGCGGAGAGCGTCGGAAGCGAACGGCGCCCGAGGTTATTGTTGGAGCGAGAAGGACGGGCGGAATGAGTTCGAATGAAGAGTATACGCCCATTCCCGCTTAGAATCTAGTCTACCGGAAATTTGCAGTTACCTTGCATTCCTCGTAGGGTCGAACGCCCAGGGGGACGCCCCTCTGATCCACCGGGAGATCGTTAATTGCTCGTGGCTGAAACGGGATTTCCAATTTCTGCATTCGTCGCGGGGATGATTTTCATCCGCCGGATGAAAAAACAGATTTTGGCGGCGGAAAGTGTTGTCGGACGGTGTGCAATTATCAATGAAGGTACAAGGCGACTAAATTTTGCGAAATTGAGACAAAGATGAGACAATATCGAGTCTTTCTTCACATTATTAGATATCAGGAGTAAAATGATAATTTAATCTCTAGAGTTAAATAACATTTTGTTAGTTTTAATCTTCATATGTCAAAATCTCTTTTAATAGGCCGTTTGGCACCAGTTTAAAAATTGTAGGCCCCATATATATATATATATATATCAATGGATATATGCGGTAAAGGTCACCACATTTTTGACAAGAGACGACGGACTTGAAAGAGAGAGAGAGTGTGTGTCAAAATATAAACAATCAATTTCTGATTAATTTGAAAATCGACAATGTCCATATTATAATGTATATGCACGTTATAATAAATAATAAACTAAACTTGGATCAAATTTAATACATTTCTTCAGTTAAATTGATCAACTTCGTTGTTTTAAATACATTAATGACATATTAAATAGGAGCAGTAGCGACCTATAGAAATAATTAAAAATAAATCAATGGATATGATTTGACATTACGAACTTAGTGGATGTCTTTACTGAAATACAATGTATTTAATAGTAATATTAATAAATGTATTCGACGAATAAAATTCAACCAATTTTTATTTTATTCACTTACACATATAAAAAAAAAACGTAAATGTGAAAGGTCTGAAGTTGTATGCGTTTGATTAGCTGAGAGATCGGTAGGCCGCTCCCTTCGATGACAATCATTCGTATCATTTAGCGTCAATTGCACCTTTGTGTCGGAGTATCGAGGAATCGCGGCGGAGCCTTTTATCGTTGCGATTGTCAGCGAACGCACCGAGCGCGTGATAACGCGCGTCGCGCACCTGACAAGCGCTGCCGACCAATGGGAGCGCGCGCTAGTCGGCGGCCATTTTGCGCGGCCTCGCTTTCGCGTCTCGGAGTCGCGTGGCTCGCCGCGGCCTTCTCAGTGTACGCCGACTGTCGGCCGCGGCTGACTGGATGTTTGGAGATAGACGATTTTCATGCGGTCGAGCCATCCGTTTGTCATAATTAAAAGAAAAACGGAAAACAGACCCGGTCGAGATTCAAGAGCCGATCTTAAACGATCAGCGATCGATCGATAACAATGACGTTCCAAATGCGATATTGAAATTTTTAGATGCACGTTTATTTGCTGTCGGCGATAGTGTGTGACGTCAGTGACTTATCTTCGTTTATATTTCGCGCGTCGCGAGGATCACGTTGCGCTCGTGAATCGCTGCGTTTTTCGCAATTTGTATATGCGAACGTATGTGACAAAAATATACATTTATTGACGATCGACGCGGGTGTTTCGTCGGTCGCGACAGTGGATGAGTTAAGTCCTGGATTACTTCGATAAAACGGTACTGCAATTGTGGTTCGACCAGTTTGGTCCAGCGCGACAATCAACCGCTCCTGTCGCCGGCGATTGTCGATGCAGACGTGAACTCCGGTAACGAAAATTGCTTCTTCGAACTTACGAGGGAAATATTCGCATATGCAGCAGAGGTAAGTCCAATATTTATTTTATTTTAACATTATACCGGAAAAAGAGTCTAATTAACTGAAATTCTGATTGAAAATAGATAAATCAGAATTTTCTGTTGAATCTATTATAATTCTAGTTAAAACCAGAATTCTGATATGATAAGAATCTTCTAATTCGTTTATTTTTAATCAAAAATTTTTCTCACTCACATCAGTAGAAGTTTCGATGTTTTTTATTTACTAAAAGGTAAATGAATTATACTATGAAAATTAAGAAAGTGATAAAAAAAGGATTTCAGTATAAAAGATATAATTATTGATAAAGTAAAAAATTTCAGAATTTTATCTTTCACATAAGAAATATTATATTAATCTGAAAAATAGAGAGAGAGAGAGAGAGAAACATGATCAATAATGACCGCTCGATTTAATGTTAATATAAATAAAACGTACGTTGATACATGCATTCTCAAAAATATCGGTGTAAATATAACACCATACGATATCTATATGTATAATTCTCACCGTGTTGATACAAATATAATATTAACATCAATGGTGAGAATATATACAATAAACACAGCATAGTGTTAAATTCACACCGGTATTTTTTAGAGTGTGGAAAATTTCACACACTCGGGTACGATTCGAGAACCATGCGAATCCATTGTATCGATTGTATTCCCGTTTGAATCTCGAAGTAATATCGCACGCGAAGCAAGTCCCCTCGATTCTTTGAAGATGTATTAGCTAAACGTGTTTCTATCCTTTTACTTTTTTTTATCTTTTTACTTTTTATCTGATCCAATATGTAGATAAGCGGTAAGGAAAGTTATTGGTCTCTTTCTCTCTACGTATTGTACATGCGATAACTGCAACGCTGGATGTGTCGTTGTGCTTGCATAACAAGACGTGCTAATAAGGACATGACCACGTAAACACGGGGGACCACCTGCGCGCGCGTAAATGATAGGAATTTAAATCGCGCGATCCCATCGCGATAGGCGACCTTGATTACGTAGTGCAGCAATGGCATCCTTGCTGGGCAGAAAGCGTATCCACGTAAACCGTGTCACGCCCATCAGGAGACCCGAACTTAGTCTTGCACTTTCGCCAGGATTAATGTTTATTTGTCGCGTTTAATAAACATTACGATTTGATTTGCGAGAATGTTGAAAGAAAGGGAACTAAATCCAAAATTCAAGCTTTAAATCTGAAATCGAAAACGCTCAACGAATCCAGGAAGGACTGACAATTTATTTATTTATGTTGAAAATAATATCTATGAAAATTTTTATATGTTTGTACTGTTCGAACATTAAAAGGTTATTGTTTGGCTCGTAGCCCTTCTTTTTTATTATTATTGATTTAATTTTATTGAGCCATGTTATTACTTATGTATTTTATATTTTAATCGCGCAAGTTTTTAATTCAGTTAATAATTGTAAATAATATTTTGAATATTCTATAACTATATATATATTCATCTTTATTATTTTATATGATAAAAAATGTTACATTTTAAAAGAGATGACATTTAAGCTCTAAATTTCCGGCATTAAGATTATCAAATATTAATACTAACATAATCGGCTCATCATGTGAACTTCATTCATCCATGAGCTATGTAATTAATGCCATAATTATTTTATTTGATTGCAGAGCTGTAATTTAAGTAGATATTGTTTGCTTGATTAACTGTAAGTAAGCAGGAAGTCAACTGTCAATATCATTTAGCGTATAAAAAAGTATAGCGATAATACAAATAATACAGTTTTATCCCATCTTATGATACTTTCATTATAAGTATGCTTGATATATCACTGGTAAGATAACGAACTTGGAAACGTGTAATTAAGAACGCATTCTAAATACTAACGAGAAGGTAGATTTGATTTTGCGAATAGCAGTATTTCATTTGCGGTACAAGATGGATTTGCGCGAATTAATTTTTTTGTGGTATAAGCCTCTCTTCAATTTGTCGATCTATTGTCATCCAGAAAATTTTGCCGATGATTTGCCCACACATCATTGTTCCTTCTCAAGAACAATAAGCCGTTTAGCTGCGTTTTACTGTGTACTTTTGTTCGCCATTCGCATTCTAAATGCGAACGAAAGCGAACTGGAGTTTGCTTCGCATATAGACACAATGACAGTTTCTTGAATCAGGCAAATTACCTGCTATTTATGTGATTCTGCTCAATTTTATTTTATTTGTGTAAGTTAAACAGGAGTGGTTTGAGCATACATTCTTGCTTGACTCTTTCTTTTACTTTATTTTAATGTCAAATATTCCACATAAGTTAATACACATGATTTATCTTGTCGAAATGTTCTATTATAATCGTTATGAAGGTATAAATCGAATTTTACTCTTTAACCGGTTTTTATATTTTTAAATTTATAATAGATCGATAGGACACTTCGCTATTCACATAAGCATACAATATGTTTCTAACTTCTCGCATTTACTTTATTTTTTACAATGTATTACAAAGAGATTTCAAACGATATATCGAAAGTTCGACGAATTATCACGAAAGCCTAATTATGTTACAAAAGTTCGTGAAATAACAATTTAAATTTTACGTATATTTTTTCGTGAAACAATAGAAAAATTTTTACCATACAATATTAATTGTGAGTAAATAAATTCAACTTTAAGCTTGTTGTCATTTCTTTATTATATTTATTACAAAAGTTTATTACAAAAGTATTGCTATAATATTATTTTTATTATATTACTTTTTTTGCCCCTTTGTTTCTTGAAATGCTTTCTTGAAAAAGTTTAGAATAATTCATCACATTTAAAAAATGTATTCTAAATTTTGGAATGATAGAGTTTATTAGATTTATCTAGAGATAGATTTATTATTTTAATTTATCATGATATTGCATTCTATTTGCATTGCAATATTACATTGAATCATAATAAATTGACAACAAGAACTGTATTTTATTTCTCTTGCTATTGTATTGTAATATAAAAAATGATCTTATTTGCTGGGAATGGTGTTTTTATTGTTAGTATGAGTAGTTATTTGGTTTTTATGTGATCGCTGACACCTACCATTCTTTGTCTTTCACTTGGTTTTTTCTTTGTTCTTGAAAGCGAGACTGTATTGAGCAGAATTTTACGAAGATGTCATAACATCGGAGCGTTTCAGAGAATAAATGGAGTCTTTCCGTTGCATCGGCTCCGGTGCCAGACGCTCCTTCATTAAAATCTAATCTAATTAAATCAAGCGAGCATGTATGGTGTGCCTTTGTCGCTCTTATCGTAGTTTGATGTTTACCGTTAGATGCCGATAAGCTCGGCTATTCTTGCAATCATTTTACATGAGGCAAGTAATTATGCCCAGTTATTGATAATTATGAGGAAGTGAGTAGCAAGATTAGATAACTAGAATGTTATAATTTTAATTTCTTACTCTTAAGCTTTTTCCGAGTACTTTAGGTAAATAGCTCTTGATTTAACTTAATTTTTTATTTAATAATTTTTACATTATTATTATTAAACACACTAGAATTAATAAATTAAATTTTTTAAAAATTATCCAGTTTTAATAAGGTACCTCTCAAAAGTTAAAATTAATTTATTCAATAATGATGATAAGTGAAATTTGGAGGCAGCTGCATATGACTATAGCATGCATGTATAAATAGATGTGTGTCGAAATATTTGCGCAGCATCCTTTCCGTTCGCCATAGTGGAGCCTGACTCATGCTAGCTATTTTTTTTAAGCAAAGAATTTGTACAGGGCGTTCCATTCTGTGCCTATCCTACGTTTGTACAGAGATGCTGACGTTATCTGGTCCTCGTCGCAAAACGCCCACCCACACATTGCCTTAGGCAGTAGGTATATACAGGGTGTCACATGATAGTGTATTGATCATCGAGCATGACTCTTAGATGAGAGTAATGCCTAGGAAGCTGTTGGCTTGCAAAATACGATATTAAAGATTCAGCTAGTCATTAACGTGTCGATTTTCTTCAGCAAATCTCGCAAAAGCAGCTGTACTTAAATAGAATAAAGTGAAATTACTTAAATTAAGCGAAACATACACGACGTGTCTTTCTCCTTTTGTGATTTTATTATCCACGTTTTTATTTTTTGTAATCGCACTTGCTGAGATATTGTGAAGTTCTTTTGTTACACATTTACTTTACTTCACATTTGCACAGTGGCATAACTAGAAACTTCAAAAGATTCTTTGTTAACAAAGCCCTTGTCTTATTCATCTTATTATAGAGAAAGATTCCTTTTGCTTTCCAACGCACGGCGAAGACATACATTAACTTCGTTACAGCGACGAAAGATCCATTCATTTCTTCATACAAGTTCCCACTGAATGCACACTGAATCGTTTCTTGATTCTGTTGTTTCGTCGGGAAGCGCCCATATACTAGTGCGTTTAATATAATGTAAGTATTGTGTGGTTTAATTCGATGGTGCTTTATACGTATATATCCACAATAGAGATATATAATTTAGCGAGAACGAAACAAATAGCAAGAAATAATTAATAGAAATAATATTGATGATAATAATAATAAATTGAAAATGTATAAACCGAAAAAGATGTATAAAATAATTTTAATTAATCTCCAAATAACGTAATAGTTCGTGTAGCGAATGTAAATTTCCCCTAATTCCATAAATCCTATCATCTTTCAAATTATGTGAATGCGATGTGGAGTAAATATTAACATGGTGCAAAGCTATTTTATATGACATTTAATCACACTTTAACTTTTATTGCTGTATCGCAAAATCGTACAGCGATGAGAGAATGGAAAAAAATAATCATGCCCAGAGGTACCGACTTTTAATCATCTTCGCTACGTGATGGGCACGCGAAATGTCAATGATGAAATTCGATGGTGTATTCGTTTGGAGAGAAATTTATAAATAATTTATTCGCGATTGCTCGATCGATATGAATGACAGAAAATCGTGTGAGCACAATAGCACATACATGTAATACGCCGATCTGATTACGAAAATATATGTATAACAAAATTAAAGTGTGACGAAATTAACAACGGTACAAAACAGGGTCAGTCAGTTTCATCCGTTCGTATTTCAAACCGTATTTTGATGACCATACTAATTTATGATCGCAATAATTATGCGATAATTTTTATAATCCTAGTGTTATTTTTAATACATTTTGTTAATAATTTCTTATTTTTAATTGCGTATGTTGATATCATACATCTTTAATATGATAAAATTAATAAAATCAATATTACTTGCTATCTTTCATGAAAACTTTAATCTAATTATTTTCATAAAAAATATTAACGGACTTTGTACAAAGTTTTGTTTTTGTCTGAGGCTGTATGTAAGCAGCAAAAGGAGAAATATGTTGAAGAGAGCATAACTTCGCGCGGGATCTTCCGGTTATGATTTCATTAAAACTTCGTGAGACTTTACTCAACAGAAACGATTCCGGGACCTGTAACGATTACTAAACTTAGCTTGAACGAAGGCATTAAGCTTGAATATGATAATGTATAATTCTTTGTCTTAGTTTTTTATGTTTGCACCTAATTGCTTAAAAATTTTTTAATACTGAAAAACTCATGTTTATTGTTTTTCAAATACATATATTTATTTTGTTTGTTATTTCTTTATTCTATCAAATAATTATGTGAATATACGTATATATGTATTACTTTATTTATTAAGTACACATAAATTTTTACCATAATCAACTTTTATAATATAAAATTCTACGAGTTAATTAATTTAGCAGCAGCTATTCGACTTTTTTAAAATAAAATATACAACGCAATCTGTTAGCATACAGATCAAGAATTTTGCTCAAGGCTTGCACTTCCAAACTCATTATTCAGGGCAGCTGCACCCGCTAAAAATTTCTCGAGGCTTTTCAGGCACCCGCACTTGATAAAACATTTCCCCATGACGCACAAGCGCAGGGCCTATCGGTGTTTGGATAAGCTAGTGTGAAAATAAAGATCACATTAATTTATGTCGAGAGAGGAAGTTTCATACATTGTGTATGATGTGTTTGGAAAAGCATCCGGTATTGCTGGATTCTTTTTATTCCACAGTCATCGCAGTGATAGTGACAATTATTGTTCCCTCTGAAGGAAAAAGGACTGCTTTAAATAAATTTATACCTACTGCTAAAATTATTTTTGACAAATTTTTGCATTTTCGTTGCATTATCGCCGCTTTTCTGTTTCTCTAACCGTTTCAAAAACAATCTAAAGAAGCGCACATTCGTCTTGTGTCGGAAGGTTAATAATTAAGACCACATATATTTCGACTAGATAAGGGTGTAAGCAAACAGTTGAACAAAGCTCCGGGTGTTCGTTGGTCCCCACATCAAACTTGATGTTGATCGCAATCGATACAGTCGCGCTGTTTTTTCCAGTAGCGAGCCTGAATGGAGTTTCTATTCGCGTTACTCGGTCGCTTCATTCACACGTCGCGTCGAGTGAATGTTACGTTCGATTCGCATTCATCCGTTCCGCTGGCTACCGCAAACAGCGTGGCGTCTATCGCCTTTCCCATGTCCCCCGGTTCAGCGATGCGTTTATGCATATGTATACACCTGCAACACCGGTCTCGGTAATCCTAGTTCGATTTTCGCTACGCACCGGAACATGCTTCACAGCCCGCAGCACTTTACAATTCTTACATCTTTTCGTGCTTTTAAGACAATGAGACGGAGCTAAAAATGTTTTAAAGCGGTTACAAGATAACGCTCGCTATTACTGTCACTGCATTTTTAAATTGTCCGTGGTATGTATTTATAGAATAGAACGCCAACCACAAAGTCATATAGGCTGATGCACCGCCGCAAGCAAACCGTTCGTAACACTGTGTTGTGAAATTTGGACTGCAAGGACGAGTACTCATGATTTATAACTCCCTATAGACTAACATTTTTATTGCACAAAACAATGTTTTCGATCTTATATGTTTTTAGAAGTAAATTGGATATGAGATCTAAGAAAATTAATATAAATCTAACGTGGTACAAACAAATGGAGAAAGTTAAAGACTTCCTTTGTTTCACAAGAAACCGATACACTATCTGCAAATATAGTATATTATTCAACTAAATTACAAAAACAATAACAGTGAATGATTTTAAATTTCAATACTCTCTATATTACTCTAATTCTTTTACTGCAACCTGCTGTTTTTGTAAATAACAGCACACAATGACATTAAAGTTTTTATTTAATAAATAACGAAAGTTAGATACATAAAATAGGTAAATACAACACAGTTTCTTTATATACGTCGGGTATATACGATACATATGTCGAGATACATCGATGTTACAGAATGAAAAAAAAATACAAATAATTATAGTTTTAGTAAAAATAAATAGTTTTTAATTTTCTGAAATTTATATTCTGAAAATGGAAGAAAGAATATCAATGTTTACATGATAGTTTTTCAATTTAGAATTCACATACAGAAAATAATAAGAATCTATTGTTGTTATAACTTTTATAAGAAGTGTTACATTGTTTAGCGTAATGTAATAATTTATCGCAATATGTATTTTTGTAGTATATACATGTTTTTGTTTAATTTAACTTTTTTCAAGCAATTTTAAGTGCTAAATGTGATAAACTTAATAGATATTAAAATTATATAATGGTAATAAGGCTCAACAAATTTAATACAAATGGGAAATAGAGCTACGAGCCGAGGTTAATACATATGGTCAACATTAAAATACAAATAAAAATAAAATAAACATCCAATAACTTTAATACGAATACCGGTAATCACAAACGTTTCGATCCGTATCGGATCCTTCTCAATGTTAGAATTGATGAATATATATGAATATATAACTAAATTAATAGACATTAATTATATTTTGTGTGACTAGTTATACAGTATATTTTTCTTTTTAATTCTGATCTAAAAATTTAAAATCTAAAACTCAATTGTTTCAGGAATGTATGTATTTAAAAAAGCAAACTTCGCGTTTTTCAAATCGGAAGTTTGTGTCTGAGTGTTCTGCTTCACCGATTTCCTGGTTCTTCGTGATCTTCCTTTTCTCTGTAGCAACAACATATAGGGTGTATCTTATGTATTGGCGATGTACTTTACAGAGATTATTTATGTAAGAAAAGAAACATACATTGTTTTCGAATATTTTCTTTGTAATTTTTTTATGAAAGGCTTATACAAAATTATTTTTATAAAGTTAATTTGATTTTTCAATTTTATATTTTCTGGAAAATACAATAGAAAATTAAAAGTAAGAAAAAGAGAAAAACTAAAAGTTTTACTAATTCGTGAGTTTTTATTAGTTTTCAAGATAATACTGTGAGTTTAAGATACAATTAGATTTAAACGCTTTCTTTCAGACGTTAATTATAAAGGATAATTAATCCTCTCAAAATACTATAAATGCTTAAGTGTGAACAGATCTTTATCATTAATTTTACGTTATATTTTTAAATATACACATGCTTGATCTTTATAAGCTCCATTCTTTCTTGTTAGCATACCTTCTTGTTTAGATCTTGTCGTGAAATTGCGAAGGAAGGAATACGAAACGAGTCGCGAGAGGAATTCCTAAACGCGAAGGGACAGACAAGCTGCTTGGTATAAGTTGTAAACTCCGTTTATCCTCGATTTGATAAACGCCGACTTCTCGTTAGAAAGGAAGTACTACGTTACAGTTGAATAGATTGTAGGAAATACCTTTTACCCGATGTGTAATCTTAATTCAACGAGGCGCTTGATGAATACACAATATAAAAGCAGTAAATTATACTTTAACGGAAGTTCCTAAAAAAAATTAACTTATTATTATTGTTTTAAATAATACATATATTTAATAGTTTCACATAATACTGTAAAATTTATAATTTATAAATAATATCATATATTTCCTTATCTTATCTAAGTACAAGGTTTTTAAGTACAATGCTAGTTTGAAGGAGAAAATTAAATGGAAACTAATTTGCATACAGAAAGCTCAGTGAATTCAAAAATTTGTGTGCAGATTGCACATCGGTTTTTTTCTCTCATGAGAGCGGATGTGCTTGGTTATCGCACGTACGAGTTATCTTCTTAGGAATAATAAATCATCTAAAGATGCATACAATGGATAAATCTTTACGAGAAAATGCCATAAGATAGATTAGATTATCAAAAAATTGAATAGATTAATGGAATTGCATGAATATATAATACTTTGATCTCGTCATGTATCAGAATATCTTTTATTTTATGAGGTTTTATGCCGTTGATAATGTAGTCTTGTCTGAAATAGAAAAATTATTAATTATTTTTATATTAATTAATATATTGTGTTACTAACCTCGAGAGATTTGATGAAACTCTTTCAATATTACAAAACATATTATTGGTAAGATTATCGGATACATTTTAACCATCGTATAAGTTATCTCTATTGCCATGTTGTTATAATAAGATTGTGTTATGAGAATGATAACTCTCGCAATTCGATATGGTACCATAGTTACAAAAAAACCAGTATTAACACCAACTGCGCAACACAGAAGTTATTTCAATATAATGAAGAAGCATAAGAGATCTATGAAGACTTAAATAATTGCCATATTTGCATTAAAATGAAATTTTTACGTACTCAAAAAAATAAAACGCTTCATATCTTTGCTTAACCACGTTTCAGTTCTTGATTTTAACAGTGTCAAGTCATGTAAGATGAAGTAGTTGAGCAAAACAATAATGAAACACGGGAATATTATGAACATAATAGTGGATGAAACGTAAATGTCGTACATAATTTCTTTCACAAAATGATCGTACAAGTGTAATTCTATGGCTGTTGCCATTATACACATTGTCCATACGAACAAGATTCCTTTTATAGCTGTCGAAATTTTTAAAAGCGACTTGAGAAGAGGTGAATTTTTTTGATAAACGATAACATACGTCTCAATATTTAGTAGAATTATCGTCAAGTTGGACGTGGCGTAGCTCATTAAAAATACGTAATCGAGATTCATCTCTAAGTTTATATCGAAAATCCAGTTAAGTACTCGTTCAAGTGGTTCAAGTAGGATTACAAAGTTTGATAATATCAGACTCATTATGTAACAGTTAGTGGACGTGTGCATGGTAGAATTTAATACGATAAAGAGACCGAGAAAAGTATTTAGGCTAATGCCTGCCATCAGTAGCGTGAAATCCATGATATTACGCACGGTTGCGGGAATGATTGGTATAATAATGTTCATTTTGGTAGGATTAGTTGTTGTAATGAGGTCCACTTGAATACGCGGGAATGAGTTCTGTATGTGTACTGTTCTCATATCATACATGTTAGACATTCAATGTCAATAGAATGTCCAATAGAAGAATGCAATGTATAGGAGATTGATCGATCTTCTACAATCTGCGAATCCAAGTCTCTCATTAACACTTAAAAAAATTCTATGTACACATCCTTGTGCTCTTAAAACTTGTACACTTTCCTTGAACTTTGGTATGATAACAAGCTTTCGCAGCGATTGAATTATGTTTTACTGCAGGAAGAAATATGGAAGAAGTTAATTATGGCGCGGCATACGTGCTTCGTCGATCCACACATTTATATTACTGACTGCGAATGGACGATAGTTTGCAGGATCACCACCTATTTACCTTCCCCTATGGGAGTGTGACGCCCTGCAATATCGTAGGTGGACATCGTCGAGTAACTAATAATATTATACAATTTGCCGACATGCAAACGTTTCATTTAGTAGAGTGGTTTAACGAAGTGCGAGTCGGTTATTGGAACTTCAACGTTGCTTATACAATCATTTATAATTCCGAAATAAATTTATTATTTTGAAAAAAAAAATCAACAAGAGATGCTATGCATTAAGTCAAGCCTCGTTGATTATATAAATAAAATTTAATGAGATACACTCAATGAATGAAATTCACCCTATCTATGCGATTTTTTAATTTCTCCGTGTTAATAATGGACTGCTGCAGAATTCATTCATTTGCATAATAAGATATAAGTGTAAATATGAAAGCGCGTCGAATATCTTGCGAAGAATTTATGGACATTTTTATTTACGGGTAGGAAGCATCCGTCCTTGAGGATTCGCTCGAAGGGCTTCGCTTTCTGGCCGCAAATAACGACCAAGTAGCAAACAGAAAAAATAATGTTACTAGAATAAATCATATTTCTTACGGCTTGCTCATTCAAGAAAGAGAAGAGATGAGCTGGACAATGTGGTTGGATATAGCTATGCGAAATAGGAGGAAAGAGAATGTCTCGCATGCGACTGTATAATACAAGATTTGCGGAATGGTTTTGGCAACCAGCCACAAGCGCGATATCGGTCAGCTTTTGCTGGTGATAGATTTATCGTTAGATTTATAAGTTCAACCCCTTTGGCGCAAAGGGATGTTGTATCTTTCTGAAAATGGAGCGCGACTATCTGGCGTATTGTGCACTCCGGAGGTACTTACAATCGAAGCGTTATCGAAAGGAAGGACTTGAGAACGACGTATCGTCGTTCCATTGTCGTCGAGGTAATGGAACGAATTAAAAATTGCGGGGGCGGATCGACACGAATATTTATTGTATTGTATTCGTGAGGTTAACATCGATCTAAACTCCGAGTATGTGAATTGTATCGAGCAGTAATTAATGTTAACTATAGTTCTTTGAGCCAGATTTACATGCAATACGTTGTATTATTTATAGCGCCGTGTGTAGCAATATTTGCTTGCACATATTTCTGCAATGACAATTACTTCATTTATAGATTTTGTATATATATGTGTATACAATAGATTACTTTGCCAGAAATAACGTCCATAAGAGTTGTTGGAGTCTCTCTTGTGGTTAAGGGCTTTGAGCCAGTTTGACTACGTGTTTTCATCTTCGAACCAGGTGCGAGCGAGCGCGTGGTTAATTTTTGTGGGTTCCTTCGTGCCCTTTTCTTCTTATTTTCGTCTGCCTCGCGATCGGTTTAGTGATGGAGGGCGGTCTCGGGGCCAAATAAGTGCAGTGGCAGGGCCTTAGGGTCCGGGACCGTAACCGGTTCGCCGCCTGGGCATCATTACGATGTAACTTAAGTGACCCTGAGGAGGCTTCGAGCTGCACGATAATCAGCGAGCTGTATTATCATCGCTGAGTAACAACATTCCATTGGTGGCCTCGAAAGTGTAAAGTAGTCATCGTATAATATAGTCGAATGAACGAGTAGTCTAATAAAAAGTATTATATCACGATATTTTATTATAGCTACTTTAATTAACACAAGTCACATGTTAGATATAAAATAAATTTATTTGATTGTTTTTATTGTAATTTTATTTATTTTATTGTATCTATTGAAATTTTAAATGTCTTAAAACCATATTAAATAAACCTTACATAAACTGTATTAAAGAACATGTCTTGTTGCTTATAATCGTTTGTTTAAAATATATTTTTTTTCTTGGCAATTATTTCCGTCTTTAAGTGTTAACAGTTTACATTAAAAATATTAAATTCGAAACGATATTTTTAATTATCTTCATTTTATTTTAGTTTATCAAAATATAATATATATATATAATATTGTAAGTAATCATACTGCGAATATGTAGGTAATAAAATAATTTACATATGTTCATGCGCACACGTATAAAAAAATACATATCATATAGTTTTGCTATCGAACTGTTAACATGAAAGTTTATCTAGGGACTGGTGGTTACATATTTATTTAAATGTGGCACACACCTACCAGACCTTCTGTCACACCTGTTTGACCCGTTTCTCATGTAGTTGAGCGACCGGCCATCAGTCGGAATTATGCCGTGACAGTGTTCCTTTTCCGTGTTTATCATATAATTAGTTATAATTAGTTTGTCGTAACTTACTATTATGCATTCTTCCTACATCAGTATTATTTGCGGTACAACACGCGAATTAAATCATCGTATTACATTATAATCTTAATCTTATGAATGAATATTAGTTTGCGGGCTAATTATATAAGCCGTACTTATTGTTAACAGATATTTCATGCATTACTTATATACAATAAATATACAAAACCTGAACCTATTTTTTTATTAGAACAGGAAGCTGTAAGAAGACGTGTAGTTTGTGTTATGTAAATTTTGTGCTGCGGTGATATCAGAAAAAGGCAATTTATTAAGAGTTTGTACGTTTCACCGCAGTCTCGTGCTCTTCCAAGTACTTTGCTCTTGTTGGTTCTCGTGTCAATAGACTCGATGTATTTTATGCATGACCAGTCGGACAAGTTTTTCCTGATGACCGCAAGCGCGATGCCTGAAGCTCGGTAACATTCGATACTTTATATGCAGGTGTATCTTTGAAAAATTGAACGGGTTGATGCTCGAGGCTGGCGCTTTAATAGCATAATATAAAAACAAATAATCTTTAAAATTTTATATACATTCCAATAATTTATAGCTTAAAACAAACAGCGAAACGCTTTTTTAAATGCACATAACAAGCTTATATCTCAAGCTTTGAATCTGCTTTTTAATGAATTTTTTAAATGTTTAAACATTTTTATGTAAATATAATATTATAATATTTTTAAATCTTTTATCCTATATTTCTAAAAAATATTTAAATATGTCATATAATTTAAAATATTTAAAAAATGGCACTGTTCTTTTGATAAAAATATGCATAAAATGCATTTTGTTTGCTCTGCTTTTTGAATCGAAACACAAAACAGTAAAGGAAGGAATAATCTGATAAAAATATAGAATTTATAACAGAGTTTTCAAAAATATTTGTGTCACGCGATCATGTGTGATTTAATGTGTTAATGATGATCGCATGTTACGATCAACGATCGCACGTCAAATACAAAAGTAGCCTTCCGAGAAATTCGGCTGGAGATTATACTAGTAACATACTTTTTCTAAAAAAGGAAATCATCAACAAAAGCACACCTGTGGATTGCCAAGTAAATTACAGTAATCGGCGCTTTTGAACTTAGGATATTTCGGAAGCATAAAGAAAGAAAGAGAGATGAATGATCTAAGGCTTTTTGTTTTTTTATGAGAAACATAATTTGTACTATGAACCGATTTGGGAGGTTATTTAATAGACCAGAAAAATAAATAAAAATCGCGAATATTTCAACAATATATCTGTAAATTTTGATGATTTCTATATAAATTAATTTTTATAGATCAAATGAATGAATTACATTATTTGAATTGATTTAAAGTTTTTTTTACTTAAACTTCTAAATTCGAGATTTGATGAGATTTGTATTATACTTTGCATCTTATCGATCACTCGGTTGGCATACAAAATTATGATAAGACGGTCATTGAATCTGAAAATCCGTGGATTTTTGCGAAAAATAACCGGAGAAATCAAAGATTACTGCGTCAATCATATTTCCGAATAATAAAAACTTTTTTTATTGTCTAAGCTTCAAGCAACTTTCCTGGTTTACACAATACTTCTGTGTTCTGTAAGAATTTTTTATTGCAGTTTTTTTTTACAGAGGAAGGATCTTTGAAACGATTCTTTGTTTTATATTCGCTTCTCTCGTCCTACATTCCGTATGAAGCTTTTATACCAGTTTCAAGATACGTACATTCTTCTGTTTGATCGTACGAATCATTCCGCTATCTCTTGATTAACGCACTGGTAATTTTTCCTGCCATTACCTTTCTATCTAGACTGTTTCTACATCCTGCATGTTATGAAGTGAAATTGTCTTGCGGTCATTTACGTTTTTTAAATTATTCACTTAGTCCATTATCATTCTCATCGTTTCATAGGCATTCTCCACTGTATATCTCTTCATGCTACTTCGTCATGTTCACACATACGTATAGAACCATAATAATCGCCGTTTTACAGGAAAACCGTGCAGATAAACCTGGAACTAACTCACGTTAACTCGTTTCGCACGGTCGCGAAGTACAATGTGATTCATAATTAATTCGTAGACGTTTACCAACGAAAATATATATGTGAGATTCATTCGCGATGCAAGCTTGACTGCAAAAGCTCTGTTGAAAAGAAAAGTAGCGAATTGTTATACGTGGATATTTCTAGCCATGACGTTTTTAATAAATAAATCGACGTTTATTTTGCGGAGGCTATAGATTTGAAATCTTAAGGCAAACCTCTTTCTATGTATATAATTATCTTACATAATGCTTTAATTATTTCAAATAGTTATTAAAGGAAGAGATATAGATTCTATAATCCTTCAAAATTATAATAATTCAATGAATCTTTCGTTCAATATAAATTAATGTCCTTTAAATTAATGTCCAGTTTCTGCAAAAGCCATTTTCCTTCTCATTATTTCGCATCTGCATCTGCCACATAAACCGCGAACCGCACAATCGAAAAGCGAATTACTTCTGCGAGAATGAAGAACGTCCGGTTTTTTTTTCCGCGCCGTGACCAACATCGCCAAGGCTTTCTTTCGCAGCGGATTCTGCCAACTTTCTTCTTCCGCAATGTTCATCTATTGTTATTTGCGTCGACTGCGGTTGTTATAGCGGAGACAAGTTTCATGGTATTACGCTCACGACACGTTGCAACGCAATGTATCGTGATAATATGCTGAGAGATCTGTTTCTCGGCGAAATTAGACAGACACACACATATAGCTCTATATATAAAAATTTTGTTACGTAATGATGAGAGAATCATTCGGTGTGTGAAAAATTATTACGTAAGAATTTTCTATGTGGAATCGGTCGATCCAGATAGAGAACTCCAGACTTTGTCTTTTAGCTCATGCAACTTTTATTAGACGTACTGGACTTTTACAACCGTCTGACAACCGCCGAACGGCTCTATGCGTCAAAGTCTCTGGACTTGGATTGGCAGCGCCGTTTAATTTGCATATTTTTCTTACGAGGAGATGGACATCATGGCGCTTTTATGACGATTTCTTCTCCTCAACATCTCGCGGATGGTGTCGCGAATGAAACGCCAACGGAAATAACCGCGCGATAGCACAACGTCTAAACTTTATGCCGTAATTCATGACATTCTTCCTTCGTTTTTCATCCTCCTCATGTCATCAAGTGATCTTGCATACGTCTCTTTTTTTCATGGTTTATTCGTAGATACGAATTATTCCTTTTCCCTCTGTTTATTCTTTCATTTTTTTAAGGAAATTACGTTCCTTTATCATCGTTATTAAATATTTGTAAAATATTAAGAAGCTGCATGTTGGACGTGAAAAAAGAAGAAATCATCGCAGCGTCGTGGTACGTTTATAAATACGTACGCCTTCGTGCATTTATTACATGAAAGGTGCGGTTTCATTAGCATTCATAACACGTACGTGAGGGAGACCACTGTCGTTCAGGAAATTTCTCCGTATTTTGGAACCTGCAAAGCATCAAATAACACTCATTATAGTAAGACGAGTTTTAACTTTTGCGATTAATAATATTAATATAAAATTCATACAAACATAAGATTTAGATAAAACGATTTTTATTTTTATTATTATATCAAAATTATAATAAGATATATTTAGAATTCATTATTACACGTTTTTAATTATCTGGTAGCAAATATTGTTATATTTATTATGAATTCGTTATTTTTCTCTTAATAACTTTTGTTATTTATTAAATATTTATATTGTTTTATGAGCGCATAGAGAAAATATTATCCTGTTAATTCGTTTATTGTAACGTTAAAAAATATAGTAAATTAGTATATTTTTAAATAAATTTAGGAAAGAGAGAATGTAATTTTGATTTAACATTATAACAAAGAGCAAAAAATTAACATTCCGGTACCGGGAATCGAACCCGAGCCTCCTGGGTGAGAGCCAGGTATCCTAGCCACTAGACCATACCGGATTACGAAGAGATCTTCTCTCCCACAGTTTGACAATGATCCAAAAGCATCATCTCTCTTGGACAATGTTACATTTGTGAAGTTGCATGCCGTTTGTAATCCGGTATGGTCTAGTGGCTAGGATACCTGGCTCTCACCCAGGAGGCTCGGGTTCGATTCCCGGTACCGGAATATATTTTGCTTTTATTTATCATAAAATTTAGGGCAATTTTATATTTTAAAAGTTTATTTAAAATATTTATTATTCTATATAATAAATATTTAACGAATGAATTAATACAACTGTTAATCATGATTATTATATTATATTTTTTAATTATATCATTAGCTTCTCGATGAAACTAATAATTTGTTTACACAAATAGTAAGAAATTATAAAAAAAATCTGTCATATATTTTAATACAAGACGAGGCGTAAGTGGTAACTATAAAATAACGAAATTAATTAATAACACAGGATCACAAGGAAACTTGTATGAAGTAACTCTAATCACACAGAGTAGGTGTTTTTTATAAATTTTCGGTCACAAAAGAACAATGTCACAAGTCACATTGTTTTATCACGTTAGATTTTAAAGTTATTTTGAATTTTAGGATGAAAAATCAGCGAAGTATTTATAGAGAAAGAGAATGTATGATAAATAAAAAAATAATAATTATCAATAAAGTAAAAAGAATTGGTAAATGTTTCAATTTTATGTATATATTAATTTCTTATTAGTAAAGAATAAAAAATTGTCTCTTAAATAACAAAGACATTTGTCAAGAATAGTGCAGAAAAACAGGCACTTTTTCACGTTTGACAAGTTTAGTGAGAACGAATAGTCGAATTTCAATATTATGAGTTCTCTTTGTAATAATAAAATTTTTTAAAAGTTTTATTAAAAATGGATGAAAAAATACAATTCTAAAATGGATGATAAAACAAATATGGAAGATGACAACCTTTTAAACCATTTCTTTGTTACGTAAAAGAAATTTAAATCAATTAAATGGCTGCTTTTCACATTGTGTGAAAAACAATATTAATTTCGTATTTGAACTTTGAAGTAGATCTAACGTTTTTAGCACAATGTAAAGAAGATGCCGTTTATATAAGTCGGATCATATTGAATCTTTTTTTACTTATTTGATTGATTAATAATTATAAAATGATGTAGGCATTTTGTATTATTAAAAAGAAATTGACATTAAAACTAAAAATTTTAGAAGAATAACATTAAGTTGTTGCTAACGTAACGCATTCTAGACTCAGCTTTCATTAAGTGTAAAAAATTAGCATTCGATGTCATTGTTGATGTCTTCTGTCTGGATGGCGTTATCTAAAATTAGATCCATACATGACAATAAGCTATTTTAGTGTATCATGTAGCAACTTGGAAAGGCGTGAAATCGGGTATTCTTGGTTATCGCGACTCATGCCGTGTAAATGGAAATTCCTTTTGCATGCTGTGCCAAGGACAGCAAACGCGGGACGACACATTAAGAGACCAACTAGTCTGGTTTACTCGCAATTTCCACATGGTCAACTGAATATATATATGTATATATATATAATATATATGTATAAATGTCATTTGCCATAAACCCGCAATTTTAGATGGGTACAGGAAAGTCGCGAAAGCGTACGTTTATGCTTCACTTGTGTTTGTCATCGGAGAGTGACAGATCAATGCAATTGTCAATCATCATTGTGCTCTATTTCCTAGCTTTTGATAGCTTCTATTCTACAATATGACAATTCATATAACGCACCACGTCCTTTAAGATGCTTATAGATATTCCGCGATCAGAATTATTTCGTCCGATTATAATAATTTAGCATGGCATTGTCTAAAATTTTTTTAGACCCTCGAATTAGAATTATCTAAAGCGAGTATTGCAAGTTTTTAGTTTTTATGTGTTTATAGATTTATATGTTATATACGAAATCAAATTTTCATTTATATAGCGTTAATTAAACAATTTATTTAGACATTAAATTATCTCGATTACTAATAAAAATGCACAACTTAAATTTCACTTATGAACTGCTTAGTTTATAAATTATCTATTAAAAAAATTACGCTGACGACTTCGCTTTTGAATTTGAAAACATAGACGTAGTCAGCCACGTCTGGTTTTCTTCATCGACTTCATAATAAATGCAACATCGAGTACGGTGGGACCTCGATGTCTGTAGAAGAATGTGACCAGAGTATTGTATCTGGAGCCGGTAAACCAAGCCGGCGAGACTGGCGCCAGGCCTGCTCTCAAGCACGTATTCGCTCCGACCACTTTTCTCAGCTCCTCGAAATTAACAGCCGTCCACTCGCTCGTAGTAGCATTTAGCGTGGCGGTTTTCTCTTCTTTTGCCTCTTTTTAACCTTCATATATGACTCTTTATAATTTCACCTTTTTGAGGGTGACACTCGAGGCGATGTTTTTCTCCTCCACTTGTGAGCTGATTTCTGGGGTCTCTTTCTTTTGTAAAAATGCAAGAAGGTCATTTGAGTTTTTAATTAGAAGAATTGAAACTGAATCAACGAACATACATGCGTAATCGGTTTCTCTGGAGGTATGGGTCATAAAATCTTGTATTACATTTCCGTATATGCGTAAACTGATTTTTCCGATTTTCCCGTGTAATTATACTTACAATAGTAGTTTTCTCGTTAACTTGGTTTTACGAGTTCCCGCGAATGCCATGACTTGAGTTCATTACCAGTTTAAGGCATGATAGAGACTTTCTTTCGTGTGCATACTGCAACTCAATAATATTTTGTTGAACATTGAACGTATCTTCTCTAACGATACGAAACATTTTATTACTGACAAAAAAGAATATGTTTATTTATACTTTTCTAAAATAAATGTATTATTTAAAACGATTGTGTAAAATATATTTAAAAATTTTACAAGAGATGAGATATTGTTATAAATAAATGTGTTTATTGCAAATGTTTACAGATGACTCTACTTTGATTTATCGAGCATGACGTCTACAATGGGGTTGCAGCAGCAAGCTGCATCTCACGATACAGTGGATTTTACTAGTTACCTTCAATCTACACAATGCCATCAGACGGAAGGACAGGTGCAAGGTTGTCAAAAATCACCACATCGGGAGCACAACAGCAGCTTTACCAGCACGAAAGGTCTGCTCAATGGACCCGGGCAGAACAATTGTTTCCTCAACAGTGCCGTACAGGTAAGGAATAATAGCAGTAAATTGCGTTTAAACATTACATCGAATATCGCCGAATCTCATTCTATTAAATATGATTAGTGAATACCATAAATGTGTCTTGTTGGATTATATAATAAAAAAGATGTCTGCGGGAAAGCGTACACAAAGTATAATTAAATACAAAAAAGCAAATTCATGCATACGTGCACACATATGTTTATACGATCTTACGGTATCGCGCGTATTTTCTGAAGGTAAACAGGCGCCTTATGTATATGCAACCCGCTGAATCGTGTTGTTCGACTTTCTCAGCAGGAGTAGGCGCAAACAAGTATCTACGTTATACATAGATAAAACAATAATCAGATCAATTACAAATAATTCAATTAATATAAATTTATGAATTACCATTAAAACCAGGAAATAAAGGAACTTGTTTAACATTTAACATTCTTTCAAAGTAATTTTTTATAAAGTTTTTAATATTAATGTATGTGTAAGAAAAAACTGCCGCAAAAATAATCTTGAATTTGAAAGCATAAAAATAATTTGTATACAAAAAGATCATGTATATTTATATAAATATAAATGCAAAAGCTTGTTTTTGGCATTCAAAAGATGTTTCGCAAATTGATTGCTCCTTGCTGTTTTCTCGAAGACTTTTACGAGTCTTGTCCGTGATTTATGAATACAATCCATCGCCAAATCTTTCAGCTCGCTGTCCTAAGAAGCTGTCGAAAGTCGAAATGTGTATAAATATTCATGATCGGTAAGTGAAGGAACATGTGAGGACTTCTTTCCAACCGGATCATGAGACTGCTTTTAACTCTCGTGAATATCTTTCAACCTCACTGTAAACTTCTCGCCTTTTAATGGTAAATTTTACAACGTATGCAGTCACGCTACTTCCTCAGTTAGGGACATCGGCCACCGGTTCCAAAGTCCAGAGGAAGAGGTCACGTTTATTCGTATTAAGCATTAAGAGGTGGACCGAGAGTGCCGTATTAAATATGATTTATTGCTTGAACAAATTTGAGGAGATAACTACCTCCGCCAAAGATTTAACTAATCGCTTGTACCGCCATAATGCTAGAAAAAATATCTTCTTCTTTACTTGTGTAATTAAGGTTATTTCCGATATTAAAAATTTTTAATCTTTTTTTTTTAAGAAATAGCAATTTTTTACACAGCATACACATATATATTTTATCCGAAGCTAAACACTCACCATTAAGTTAAAAAGATATAATATATTCTTCTTTACTGTTAGGTTTATTTACTATATTTTCAATTTTTAATTCTTTTTTCTAAACACGCATAAGGTAAGACATACAATTTCAAACATAGTATAATTCTGAACGAAATAAGATTTAAATTCGATTTTCGAAGTTCAAGTTTGATTTTTTTCTGTTTGGTATCCTTCTGTACCCTCCACACAATGAGAGGATTACTGAACTTAAACCTCAAAAATTGGATTCCAATTTTATTTCGTTCAGAATTGTACCATATTCGAAATTGTACCATATCTTATACATGTTTTATCTATTTTCTCTTAAAACACTGGATATCGTAAGATCGATTTTATAAAAAAAGGAAAACACGAATGCTAATCTAAGAGATGTTACATTCTGTAAGTTGGCGAGGTCTGATCGTGAGGCACGCGTACTAATACTACGCCTTACGTGACATGTGATACAATTGTTTTAAGCGCAAACGCGCACGCAGCCAGGGTGTGGTAACTGCTTTGTCTCGCGTGTTACGAATAGAAAACAAACGGCATAACAGCGTCAATTTTTCTTCTGACCGTAGTAATAGTTTCACAACAGAATTTGCGATCGGGCCGGTATTTGCGTTAGCATTACTTATTAATTCCGCAATTATGTGTGTGTAGTATGAGTAAAGATGTTGATGTCATTGATAAATTATAGAATCGATGAACAGATCCCGTGTACATACACGAGATGATGGAATTGTTTATGAAGGATTTATTGCAGGAAGCAATTATGAATCCTTATAGAGGATTTTTATGTTGCAATAATTTTTCTCCAATACTGATACACCGTTTAATTGACTTATAATGTTCCACAACGGATTGATTAAAGCTGGGATGTGTATCCAGCGATCTGTGCATCATCGGCGCGAGTTTACTGACGAAGCAACGACATAAAACACATTTTGGCAGGCTATTGCGATGCAGGTTTGCTGCCTAACAGTCTGACGAGTGTTTTTGATTTCGTTAAAGTGTCTGATAATCGTTAAACGCTCTCGTTATCGTTTACGGGTTGCCAGCCACGGTGAATAACGGCTTTAAACGCTTGCGATAAAAAAGCATACGTATCTGCGTTCCCATCCCTCTGATGATAGTCACCAGCCAGTGAGAATAGCGACATAACAGCACGAAGCACGCATCGATAACGTCACCGTGCGAGTGAGAACTACATACATTCTCGACGTGTGTTTTACGCTGATCATGTTAAACAAGCGACTTCGTGAGCGCTATTGATCTTTGATAATGCTAGCAGAATACGAATAAGTTAATCGATGCAATAATCCATTAAAAAATTTTTCATATGGGAACATATATATACATATACATATAATCATATACGAAATATGTTCATACAGTCTTCTTTCTTTTGTAAAATTATCATTTGATATAGAAGAAATAATAATAATAATAAGGAAACAATAATTAAAAAATATATCTACATAACAATTTATATATATAATCATATATACGAGCAGTTTTTTCTAATTTTTTCAAACTTGACTTTTCGTAAAAAAAAAACAATGTGAAAATTATCCTTTTATTAATTATTCTTTGTTTTTTCATTATTAAATTATTTTTCTTGTACTAAACAATAATTTTACAAAAGAAAGAAGGATATATAGATATATACAGATATATTTTTAATTATATACATTTATATACGTTTTTATATGAACATTTTTTTTAATAAGATAATCAATAGAATTTTCGTTTTACAATAAATTTGCAATAATTCTAACTGTTTTAACATTTTAATATAAAAAGTTAATATTGTTATGATGAAAGACTTAATTTTTTTAGATTTGTTTTGTTCGTTTACTGCGTATCTTCGTATTTCACGGATTACGATAGATTTTAGTATTTTACGAAACGTTTCTATCGCATTGCAAGACGTTCAACGTTTTGCGGTGCACGTTCATAAAAATCTTCGACCTCTCGAAGAAGCGGGGAAGCGTTTCATCGTTGTACGATCACGATTGGTTCGTTCGACGGAATGCACAGTAAAGCATTGACGATTATCAGAAGCAAATCGCGGGTTACGAGTACTCAAAGATCTTCGGAGAGTAGGTTTAAAATTCTTACGGATTACCGAGTTTTAGATCGCGTGCAAGGCATTGATCCGCGTTTTCTTGTGGATACTCCATTTTGTGCAAATCGAAATGTGGTTCAATTGTATTTTTATTTATTTAACAATATGTAAAATTTAAGGATATAATCACTAAAATATTATTTTTACCTATTAACAGAATCTACAGATAAATAAAATTAATTCTAATTTGAATTTTGATACATTAAACTACTGTTTAATTTGCAACATAATATTAGAATTGTAAGTAAAACAAATAATGATTACTGCTTTATTTATGGAAATACTTTTTCTTGCTGTTAATCTGATGACAAGCATTGTCTTGCCGTTACAAATGCGTTACGAAAAGAAGTGGTATGGGAATTCTTTCTAGCTGTTTACCTAGATTACCGTACATAACGGTGCTGCAATGTCCAAGACTTATTTTGTTACTGGTTTATGTTCTCATGTACTGATTTATGTTTATTGGTATATTGGCTAAAAAATTTGAGAGACTTATTAAAAAGTATTTACTTTATTTACATTAAATATTTTATATTCTTTAAAAGTTTGTAAGAGTTCCAAATATGGAGGTGCATTTGTGCATCTTAAATGCATCACTGAGAGTTAATATTGATTGTATACTATATGCGTGCAATAGTAATGGCATACGTAACATATTATTACTTTTATAACATCTGTCATGGAACAACTCGTCGATTCGAACAAAACTTCCGGAAGCAATTAAGCTATTCGTGTATTTGGGGCTGCACTCGTTTGTGCCGATGAATCGATTAATGCCATCTGTCTTGATGTATAAAATACGTGTTGTAAAATACGTATTATTTTTTTATTTAAATTTATCAATATCAATTTTTAGATGTTTCGACAATTTACTGAAAGACGTTTTTGTATTCAATCAAATCTTATTTTTTATTTATAACTAATTTAAATTCGACAGATTATTTAAGCCGATCTTTGTCAGTATAATTAGATGTAATGATAGAAATTGTGTCATGGTAATTAATACAAAGCTTTTTTTGTTATGCTTCTGTTTCCGGACGATCCTATGCCATCGTCCTCGTGTTCGTGTTTTCTGCACCCACGCCAACTCATTGTCAGTTGAGGTTCAAGGTTTCTCTCGGTCGCCCTCATAAAGAGGCGTAGCTTTCATTCTCACCGCCAACAATAATCGCAAGAAAGCAGCTTCTCTCAATACGCCTACCATTTATCGACACTCCTGCCTCTTAATGCGAAACGAAGAGTTACCTTGCTTACGTTCGTACGCACATCATTGCGTTAATTAGTTCTTATCTGGTTAAATGAGTTTCCCGTTCTTTGGGACAACGTAAAAGGATGGAAAGCAACTCGTAATGTCTTTCAAACGCAAACATTTAATGCATTTTACATTGCATTCTACAATTGTTCTCTGTGTAACGGACAATGTAGCTTTCTCCTTTACTATTTGTCACTTTGGTGTCACTAGCTGTGCTTCTGTTTTACGAGATTTCCGTATTTGATGATCTGGTTTCTCCATTATAACCATACAGTGCTTCTATTTTACGTGATTTCCGTATTTGATGATCTTGTTTCTCCGTTATCCGTTATAAGGATGTAACGTTATTCAGATTACAATCTAAACCAATCATACCTATACATAATTAAAGCTTATGTTGTTTTAGATTTCCATATAAAAACTTTTAAATAAAATATTTATTACCTATATGAGTATATCATTTGTTCACGATTTGGAATCTTTAAGGATTTCCTTCGGCTGGGTGAATCAGACTTCCTGTCTGAATTGAAAAAGGAAGTGTCGAAACCTACGTGGTAATATAATTATTGAAGTCACGTGTGAATTATATCATGATTTGATGTTTTTTAAGGAATTCTTTTTTCATTTCACATACTAAATACTCGTATTTTATGACATGCTCTAAATAGCGCGATGATTGACTATAAGATGCCATTCGAAGAAGCATACTTTGAAGCAAAAACGGTGCTGTTACCCAAGACGAAAAAAGCCGTATCTTCCAGCTGCCGATCGATGTACACCTGACCCGATCTGCCCTTAGGATTTAGCTTTGCGATTGGTAGAGCGAAGATATAGGATACCAACACGTGCCATCCTTGCTGCCGGGATACAGCTGTTTCGCGATTCACGTGATGATGCAGATGTACGCACCGTGGTGTCAATTTAGGGAGATTACTCACAGAAAATGATCGAAACAGGAATTTAGTGATTGATAGCCTTGATAATTTGTGCACTAATTATCTTATATTTGACAATTTCATTTTATCTTCATTAACTGTGCGATTTTTATCTTGATCGATATAGATTTAAGTGATGCAATTTTAGAGAGATTTTACCTTCGTGTTTTGCTTCTTTTTTTATGGTAAGAGGGAATTAAACTTAATTGCGTCTGCAAAATAAGTCGTCGTAACGAAGAAATAGGAGTGCCCGAAGGTCCCGTGATGTCACAAGTCGCTGGCCCATGAATCCGGGACTCGTTTCGGTGACAATAGAGTAAAACACAGCGCATGTTTGTATCGAGGGTACACACAAGTAGCGCTCGACCCTTGAGGGAGCACACGCGTGGCTAATGGCGGATGGAACCTGCTACGCGATTCTGACAGCAGGTGTCTGGGAAGCGACTTCTCTGACTCATCGCCAGGTGATATCTGCCCGATGCAGGAAGGAAGGAACCGGAAACTCGCAGAAGGCGCAAACTGCCTCTTTCGCGTTTCTTCATGAACGAAAGCAAAGTTCGTTATTGCTCGTCTCCGTTGCAGCTTTGATTTCGTGATCAAGAGACCGTGTCGTTACTTCGCGTATCCTTCAAACTTCATCCGTTTCGCTACGGCTTATTAACTTTACCTTGCCGTAGCTGATGTCGTTGCAGACGGATCTAATACTCGATTATTCGGTTATTCAATGTTTATTATTATATAGCTCGCTACTACGTCGCGTAAGTAAACGATATAGCGAAAGTTAAATCAATATTATTATTTATAGAATACCTAATCAAGGCTGTGTTCCAAAATTTATTGCCAGTACTGAAAATTTATAGTTTACGTCATGTGCACTATAGATTTTCAGTACTGGCAGTAAATTTTGGAACACTGTCCAAAATAACGTAAAAAATATTAAAATTTTTGTAAAGCAGTAATATAAGACAATGGAAAACGAACAAGCAAAGATATCAAAATATAATAAATATATTTATATATATATATATGTTCAATTTTTTTCGTAGTATCCTTTTACATAAAGAATAAAATACTTTGATTGAAGGATTGAATTTCGTTTAGTCGTTTTATATAATTATATATTTATATGTAGAATTTAAAAGACATAAAACTAGTTTGAAAAAATAATATCCTTTTCATTAACTTTTGACATTATTTCTCTATAAATTTTCTATTTATCATTATTAACTATTTTACTTTCGAGGTCATGCTATCGATATGGAATGTCTCCAGACAGCTTTCAATCGCGACTGAGTCTATGCGAAATCATGACGTCGTACGTGGCAAACCACGGTTACACAATGCTCGTTCGAGGAAGACGAGAAGGAATAACGAGAGGAAGAAATGGAGGAGAAACAGGCGAGGGTAGGGATTAGGACGAGTCGGCCCAGAACGAGAACAGAAAAGGGAGTCGTGTCTAAGAACCACGTGTGGGAAAAGTCTGCGATGCGAGACTGAGAAACGCGTGCATTCGATCGTAAGTTCACACGTGCATGCGTGTGCTGTCTTACTCCCACATGCATGCACGCACGTGTAAAAGTGCGCGCAAATGTGTCTCGACCACCTACGCGCGTTAGTGCGTATACGCGACTTTTCTTTTCACTCACGAAACCCGCACTCCGTGACACATCGTCGTGTTCGTCAGATAGTATATGGAAATTCGCACTTAGTTGCAGGAAGCACGAATAAATTAGCCGTTGATTTTTTAAATTTCTACGAAACGAATTACGCTTTCAATGAACTCTTACGCTTTTATACTTCTTTCGAAGAAAAATATTTGAAAGTAAAATCTAAACAGTTTATAAAGAAGACATAAAATTGTTAATTTATTATTTAATTCTAATTACTTTTCATTATTAACTTTTGAAGTCAAATTGCTAGATAATAATATACAGAAAATATTTTGTAACTTTCGACGAAACGATTTAAGGATCTTTTTAGTCATAAACGCTCGGTCTACTTTGTTAATTTAGGCCATCTTATGGCAAGACTTATCTAAGTTCCTATCTTTATACTCGAGTGACTTCTTTAATGTGGATCAGCCTGTGAAATCTAATGCTTTTGATGCTTCGAAACGTTCACCCGTTAGTATGTCTGTAGTCTAGGTTTTAGTGGACCAGAACCGTCTCGCTCATCTCAAGCTCTGGGAACTGAATCTTGTTTGGATAAAAGTTGTATCGCTCGCGCACATTTCACTTAACATTAATGATAAGCTTTCTTACGATAAACTTTGATGCTTTTATTGCAGTTTACAGTAACTCCCTAGAAAGTTATTTTGCTAATTGAAAACATATTAACTGCACATACTATTTCTTTGACTTTTTCTGGAGATATAATTTAAAATTTTATATAAATAACAGCTGTGTTTACTTTTTGCTAAAATTGCCCGTGTACAACTGCTTCCGATAAAGGACTGGTTTACATTTTTAACACGGATTTAATTAATGATTTGCACAACATAAGAGAATAGTATAATAAGCTTCGCTTTTTAATGTCCCGTTAGTGATGACGAAAGGTGCAAGCGTTTGCATGTACATTTCACGCGCGACCCAGTTCCGTTGTTGAACGCTATTGGGATCACAATCTGCTTGCTCAAACAATAAATGACGGAATACGTCGAGATCATGTCACATCATCGTACATAATAGTCACTTGAGAAATTACCGTTTAATCTACTTGCGATTTATATAATCTTGAGAAATTCGCTCTAGCGTAACACTATTGCTTTTTACCTCTGGTGCTATCAATGACATCACCGCGTACACCCACATCAACCACAATCTCGATCACCGCGATTCCATGAGTGGTCGTCTAGAAGAAATTGCGATAATGCGTGCGTGACTCACGATTCGATATCCTTAAAGGGTACGTCGCACCGCTTTTTGGTATCATCGATAGATCGGAAGTCTACTTCAAGCGGATGTACCGGAAACAGTAGGCTGTAATTTTTACCGCGAAGAAAAAACTTTGCCTGCAAAGAACTGTTATCGCTTCTCTAATAATAAACCAACAACGTCCGTGCGGCAGTAGCGCGTTTACGCGGAATTTTAACGCTTTAAACGGGAGCATTGTGGGCGCGGTCGCGTATTAGAGTGCAGTAGCACTGCAGAAGCGAAGTGAAAAAAAGAGGGAAAGAAAGAGCAAGAGTGCAACCGGCGCGGCGGTTAACTATCGTTGATAGGCGCCCGGTTATCTGTTCTTGCGGTTCTTCTAGCTGCACGGCAATTCGACGTATTCCTGCATTCTATGGCATCGATAACAAGGCACGCAAATAGAGGACATTTCCTTCTATTTTCCATCGATTATTTTTTTCCCGCGTTTCTTTTTGCCGACAAGACGATTAAGCAATTTTCTCCTTTGGATGGAATTTCCTTATGTTAGATCATACGCATCCTGCGTACAATCATTTCCCGATTCTTATTCGTAATAGATTACTACGATATTATGGAATCGCTACCAATTATCGTGCCGTCGAAATTGTTCCGTGTTTAGTTTCATTAATGAAAATATCATACTGACGCTACATAGTGTATATACACTGAAAATCCCCTTTAATTGAATCAACTTATCCTTTGTTTGGACATGAGCAAACAAATCCTTGGTTGATTCAACTAAATGGAATTCTAGAAGATGATACTCATTCATAAATAATAATTCCTTGACGCTGTACGCAACAATTATAAATAAACATGCATTGAAGAAAAGACAACGTATCCGCAGAACGCAAAGAATCTTGCAGAAAATTACCAATGTCTTTCCGATGTTTTTTTTACCATGGAACGTAACGTACTAATGATAATGATTCGAGAAGCTCTTCTTATCCCGAGCTCGTGCCGGCCATTTCGCGCGAGTAATTCGCCGCGACGGGGTACGAAGAGGAGGGCTCGTTTTCGAAGAAACCCCGCGGAAGACGTCGCTCGTAACGTCGTAAAATATGCAGTTAATGTGCACAAAGTGTCCCCCCCCCCAACTTCTTTACGGCTAAACTGATGTCCAGGCTTCCCCTAGGTTCTTCTTTCCGCTGGAGTGTTACCTTTGTCTTTCCACAAAACGCGCAATTTAAATCTGGACGATCTCTGAGAGCAGTGATAACTTAAAGAGGATCAGAACATGATTATAATGTAATCTGCATTTAATATAATTCATTACTTAAATTTTTATATATTAAAAATGAATTTTCTTTATATTTTCCAAATTCGAGTTTAATATTATCATAATTTTTAATCTTGTGTATTGCAATTCTTATGAACTTTTCTTCGTAGTAGCTTTTAAAGTTGTAGGAAAAAATTTAAAAAACGGAGGTCGTTTATTTTTAATTTCTTTTACGAATCTTTGTTTTAGATCTCTTAAAATTGTTCTTTGTTAGTATCATACCAATTACTTATCAATAGATACTGATTTTTTTACAGAAATAAATTATTTATTCAAATCATCTTAATTCCTTATAACAGAAATTATAATTATATAATATCTCTTTATTAATATACAATATTCATTTTTACATAACATTGATGTTGCTACAAATTATAATTATTAAATATCTCAATTTGCTGGATTTTGTGTTTGTGTTAGAATCAAGATTTTATTATTTAACAAGAAAACACAAGAAAGTGTTTCTCTGTAATTTTAATGAATTTTTAATATATTTTATTCTGCACCAAAATAAGTAATATGTTTTTTTTTATACGTGCCCATGCGCACTTTTAGGGAATGTAACATTCAATCGGTTAGTTTCTCTTAAAGCTAATATCACCGAAACGATAAAAGATAAAAAAATTTTTTTTAATAAGATTGAATGATTTTTCAAGAGTATGTTAAAATATTATAGTAAAAAATTTATTTATTATAAAGTACTCCTTAAAATGATTCAACTTAAAAATTTTTTTTTATTTTTATAATTTTAACGATATTCACTTTGAAGAAAAAATGATTTTCTTTAAAGAGGTTTCCCCTTAAAAGTGCGCATGAGTACATATTAACAAATACATGTTCTTCATTTTAGTAGATTATAATATATTAAATGCTCATTAAAATCGGAGGCGGACACTTTCTTACGTTTCTTTATATATCGTAAGATATACTACATTGATACTAATTAAAAATTAATGAAAATGCTATACTACATCAGAGCATTAACTCCTTCGCACAAAGGAGATGAGCATTAAAGGGAAGAAAAGGAAGTAGGCAACGGCAGCAAATACAGGAGCATGTTTCGTTCTTAGTCTACTAAGAGAGGCTCGTGGGCAGGTAAACACGCGTTCGTACGAGACATTCTCGTGGGAATCCTCATGCTGAGAATCGTTAGTGCTTGAATTAACGGCGGACAGGTAATCATCATCGTTGTAATTTTGTTGCTCTCACGACTCGACGCAACACGCCGTCGCTTCGCTATTACTGACGATTTGGTAAGGTAATGTAACGCGATAATGCACCGTGATAATATCGTCACTAACAAGGTTTGTGCTGGATCATCATCATTTTTATACATTCTGACATTAACACGCTATCGGTGACAGAAATCAAGACATCTATATAAATTCTCCTCTAATTCTCGTATAAAAGATAGTATCATATTGTATAGTCAGTTATAATCGCTTAATGTTTTAATGTAAACTTTATTGTTTGAATAGTCAGTTATAATCGTTTAATGTTTTAATGTAAACTTTATTGTTTGATTTCGTAACAATGGAGACCACAATTGACAATTTTATTAAGAGATATACAGCGTGCATACAGCTTTATTTATGAAGATACGTTTCACTAACACAGGAGATACGCTGTTATCAATTAATCAACTTCAGGAATAAAGCTAGTATTGTGGACACGGTAGCTGCCTCACGTGGGAGTAATCGTCTCGAAGAAGTCTGAAGTCTTTAACCCGATCCTTGAGAATTGCTTCCTTCGATTCAGCAATGACTCATTGCAGTAACACAATGATCCCTGATTTTCCGCCTAGTTTGTATAACTATTCTTAGTCAAAATGCAATTTAATTTAATGAGAAATTAAAGATCAATAAAAGAACGAACTATTTTTAAAATCTTTTTTATTGTTTTTATATACAATCGATAGAAAAGGGATACGCTACATATAATTTGTTAAATGCTATAAGGATTATAATAGAAGAATAGAAAGCTTTCTTAATCAATCAGGCGATTTTTATTTACTTACGAAAAATTTACACTTTTTGATTAAAGAAAAAATGGATAATAACTTGTGAACGAGATAACCTTGAATTTAATTGAGGTTAGAAGGGAGTTTTTTTTTACGTGATGAGATAACTAAAGAGAATGCAAAAGCGAGAATGTAATCGTACAAAGGAAGAGGCGGCAAAATAAAAAACGAAAGTGACGCCGCAGACTTTTTATGATAAATAAATCAAATAATTAAAATGTAGAATAAACAGCTACTAATTTTATAAGCACAGAATTCAAGTCTCACGTTCTCCAATCATGATTATTTATCAAATGTGTGTGTTGATAAATTAGTATTTTTACATTTTACAATCAGTAAGTAGTACGTCATTAATTAAGATTATAATAATTATTCAAATGTGAAAAAATGAAATTATCGGTATACAATCTCTTCATAACTGTGCTGTATGATTAAACGGTGCGAAGCGGCGTATTATGCCAAGTAAAAGAAAAATCAAAGTATCCAGTGGAGTATCATGATTCCACGTACATTACACTTACATTGTATCAGGGCCAATCGGAGTATACGTCGGAGACCCCGATATTATTAAGACACACTTGAGACGCCAGGTCCCACGTGGTTCAGCCACCGTGACCACGTGGTAGGCAATGGTATAGTAAAATGCCCACGAGATAGGAAAGACGGTGGTTGAATGGGAGACTAAGTCGAAAGGGGCAGGAAAGTGTGGAGGTCAGGTTAAACCGGAAGCCGCCACCGGAACAGCTTCTACTTTGTAAGTTCACATGGCCGACGTTCACCCGCGGAGGTCAAGATAATTTTCTCGTGTCAGTGCAAATGCTCGCATCAGATAAAAGGGGGTTTTGCGTCAATGCCTATTGTTTCTCTTTTTCAAACACCAAATTTGCTTCTGTCATTTGTGATGTTCAATTCGCCTTAATAGATTTTTAAACTACTTTTAGTTTCCACTATTATATCCTAATAAATTAAAAGTCTTTTTAATGTTCTTATATATATAATTATTGTAAATTTAAATAATTTTTATTCTGTAAAAAGGAGGACTAACTTAACTATATTTATGATATGGTTAATATCCTTTAAAAGCCTCTCTCTTTGAACGCGACATTTATTATGCTCGAAAAATATATCTACGTAAAAATAAGAAAATAAAATTCAGAAGATATAAATTCAAACTTAAGAGGGAATCGTGAGTATCTTTTAGCATTTGTGAATAAATTTTTCTCGCAATTCATCGGATGAAGAATCGTATGAATATGTAAAAGATAGTTATAGAGAGAGTAGTAGTATATATATATGAATATGTGTGCTAATAAGTTAAAACGATGCCTAAGTATACGTATTAGGATTCAAGACTATGATTTATAACAAAAATTGATTATCAAATTAAATTGGATACTACATTGATTGAATTTATTGTGGAAGATAACTTTGAATTTATATGATTGTACACCCAGAGAAAAGTTTCTTCGATTCAAAGTAATGTTTCTTTGCTATACTGTTAAAGAAAAAATTTCTTTGATTTAAACATCATTTCTCTCTTTGACTTAAACATTATTTTTTTAAATCAAATGAAGAAATTTATTTAATTTAAATAAATTATGTTCAAATTAAAAAAATTTTTTCTTTAACCGTATAGTAAAGAAACATTTCTTTGAATCGTAGAAACCTTTCTCTGTGTGTCTAATTTAAAGCCATACAATAATAACTTCGAAGAAATATATTTATATATGGCTTCAAAGCTAATTAATAGTGTATTTAAGTTCACGTTATTAATCAATATATTATAAATAATATACATATAATGTATTGTTCAGGATGTTTATTATTCAGGATATTGGATAAAACCTAATGTAACAATATCGATTTATTTGATTCAGTCTCGTTCCGACAATTAAGTGCGGTATATCGTGAGAAATTTACTGCCAAATTCATAATTTCTAAGGGTAATGATCTGTATAAAATTGTTACGACGGATAGAAACATACCCACTATTGCTCTTGTAAGATTAATATAGACAAACAATTTTAAAACGTTCATGACTCACACGCAAAATATCTCGATGAATTTTTAATCAATTTTAATCTTCTTCATTTTTATAAAAAAATATAGATCCACATTTTTAAAATACTTATTATAAATTAATCCTTTGTGGACCGGCAATTTTATTTGGGGTAACACTTTTTTATTTTCTAAACTACTTACCAATTTTCATGAAATTTGCTTATAAGGTAATTTGTTAACGTCTTATTCGTATCTAAAGTCAAAACTAAAGAATTCAAAATGGTTAATGCAATATGGTGAACAAAATTTAGAAAAATAATTTAAGTATCTATCATAAAACTCAGCTTTAAGAATTTTTTATTATTAAGTAACATCAAATTTTCAATTTCGATTTATTTGAAACTCATTAGTGCTACGCAAATAGTTGGTATTAGCTTTCCAAGCTGACTTTCAAACTTTGATTATGAATTTTATAATACTATAAGAGCCTCTTTCATTACTACCCTTTTGAAGTTCGACATTTTCAGACTACATTCAAACTCAACGATATCAAGAACTAAAACTGAATTTTATGCTTTTAAGAATATTTTTTTTAAATTTAAATTGAAAAATTCTCAGGTCAAAATCAAATTTATCGATTCCTTAGAAAATCCTTAGAAAAAAACAAGGATTTTTTATATATATATATATACATATACATATATACACAGTATGCGCCAAAAAAAAATGCGACTCTCTTTTAATCACTATTATGTTTGCTGAGTGTGAGTGACACAGTGATTGCAATTAAAGGAAATCATATCAAATAAATATTTGGTAGAAGGACAAAATATTTGTGTCATAAACAAATTTGCCCCCGTCCACTCACTTTATTTAACTAAACTGATAACTGAAGTGTTAGTTGTAAGAGTCGCATTTTTTTTTGGCGCATACTGTATGTATACATTTTCGTTTTGTTAGAAAACTTTCGAAAACATTAAAATAATTGTCTTATCTCATTTTGGAGCAGATTAATTAATTTCTGTAACGGTAAATGACCGGAAATCATTATTTGCTAAGATTGCCGAAGATATGTATTTTTAAATGTGTATATGTAACAGCCTCGAGTGAAGAAAATGGATTGTGTCAAGATAGAGCTATCTAGGACTCGGTGATGTTGATTTAAATGCCTCGTGGCGTGCTGACAGTGATAGGTGTACGTATTTGAAGATTTTATAGCTATTTTATATGCCGGCAGGTATATTCTCTGTATTAGTAAGTAGTCCAAAGGAAAGAATCTCAATATCGATAAGCGAATATTAGTTATAGATATTAGTTAGAGATTAGTTATATATCGTACAAATATGCGAGCCACACCTCGTACGTGTAAACAATGCGTGATAATCGTTGCAACGTTGCAATCGTTAGATACCTATATATTATATTCTCAATAGCAGAAGTCTTAAAAAAATATAACAAATTCGAGTTATATTACAGTCATCTTTCTATTTGTCATACTATATTAAATGAATGTTCTATATTCCAGGTGTCTCTGAATAGTTTAGATTTTTCACTTTTCTATCTCTTGAAGGAGAAATTGAATTATTCTTATTGAAGAAGAAACAGCTGAACGATAACAGTGTTGATACTTTTCGATATCTATAGCAAGTTTTCAAGCTTAAATTTAGATACGCATTATATATTACAAATATATACATATAGATATAATCTTAATAAAAACAATCTCTTGTGATACGTGACTCGATATCGAGACGCGCACGTGCTCTTGCGCTCGTATACGTCGTGCATGAGTAATATTGAGGTACCAGCTGTGAGTAGTACTACGATCACGTATACCGTGATTCAAAATGGCGACGTCAGGTCAACATCCTCCCGCCCTGGAGAACATAGTCCCGCGCAGAAAGCGCGCTTATAGCCATCGTACAGTGGCGCCGCCGAGCAGATCTTTTTAACGGAAACTGGTTTGTGAAGCTGTGACCGTGGACCACTCTCGCTCACGTTTCGTTTGACCTCGGTCCGCGTCTACGGAGAGGAACAAAGAACCGCTCACTCGTACTATCCAAGAGAGAGCTCCTTCGAATATGTCTACGTGTTGTCCCAAATCTTATGTGTACGCTGGAAAATCATGGTTTTATCTTCAGTCTTCTTTAATAAAAAATTAAGAATATGTTTTTAAAAATTATGGTCATGCAGAAAATATAAATCAGTTAATAATTTGCTGTTAAGTAGTAATGTTTGTAACATAAATATATGGAAATATTAAACTTGATCTATACACTCAGAGAAAAAAGTCGTATCAGTAACTATAAATTTATAGTGAAATAGCGCCTCAACTATATCCATATTATTAAATTCTAATAAGAATACTAGATTAAGTGAACTAAGAAAATATAGTACATTAACCATATAATCAATTTATAAATGGTTAATATTACTATATTTTCTTAGTTCACTTAATTTACTTATTGTTGTTATTAAAGCTTTATAATACATAGTTACAAATTTGTGTATGCATTTCTTATTTATTTTTGTCTTCCAAGTTTGAAACCAACGCTGCGCCTTTTATCGTAAGCTGAGTGGTTTCCTTCTTAGAGAAACTGAACTCCGCTACGTCCCTCTGGTGACAAAGCCGTGTACTACTCGTACTGAGCGACACTTTAAAAATTTTTGTCTAAACTAGAAAAATGTAATTGTTATATCTATTTGCATGAAGTCCAAGTAACTACTCAATGTAATTGAGTCACTATTTCACTACCAATTAATAGTGCATACAATTTGTTACCGTGACTATATTTTTATAATATTCAGCACTACTTTAGTTTCTATTACTTTGTAAAACTAGTTACAGGTACTTCAATTGCAAAAGTTGCCAAATTTATAGTCGCTAGAACTATTTCGTTTTCTCTCAGTGTAATATATTCGAAAAAATATTCAAGAGACACATTTCTTAGCGACGGGGAGATTATAATTTTTAAGAGTAAATGGACTTCTGATGGTAATAACATCTTGCGCAGCATGCATGGCGGGGTCCATCAGACCATCTTCCCGCCACGATGGCCGGCGTTGAAATCACCCTTAATATAAATTCGCGGGAACTGCGCACCAATAGGAACCTTTCCCGCGCTGCCTTTGTCTTTGGATGTTTTTTTACGAAAAGCAGAAGCGGTGGTAAAGGTTATCCCAATGGATTTACCGAGATGTTCGTTTCTCTCGCAATTCATGCTTATGATACTATGTGTAATAATTTTAAAATATGTAGGTGTAAAAATATTACTCCTGTTATTCAGTAAAAAAATTATACGATATTTTTTTCGTCTCAAATGATTTTGATTTATTTGTCTCTTTCTTTAATTTCATCTGTAATGCTACTTAGCAAAATAAAATATAGCGATTATATAGAAACTTTCTTGAATGAGGCTAATTAAATCTTACAAGGGAGTACTAAATCCTGATGTTACGTTATCTATATTCGTAGATATCGCTGTAACTTTACATCACATTCTTTAATATCGACCTTTTGTTATGCAAAATCAACCACGAGTAAACTTCCAAGCGATTGATCTGATGGACAATGAATGCGAACAATCACACAATGGAGTATCTGATTTCTACTGTGAAAGAGGAGAGCAGAATTATACAGCGAACTAAAGATAAACTTACATTAACTTAATATTTATGATAATTTGAGACGAAACTCTAAACAACATGAGAGTGAAATTAATATTTGATGCTGTTTATTTAATTTCCTATGTATCATGATAAGACTTATAAGACATATAAGACTTATTCCTGTTTAACTTTTATAATAGATAAAAGGAAAAGTATCTCTTAGTAAGGAGTAGTGATGATCGTTTCTAATCGAAAGAGGCTAATGATTCTAGTCTGGAAACTTGTTCTCCGTCGGAGGGAAGGCACTTATGTATGGAGACTCATAAAAGATACTGCAGCTTCGGTATTTATATCAACCCGAGCAGCACAATTCATTGGCGAAACATTGGTTAAACATTGACATACATTGGGAATATGTTGGGCCAATGTTGCGCCGATGAATTGTGCTATTAGGGAAGGAAAATGTCAAGTAATCGCGCAATTAAACATAAACTTTTAATTGATAAAATGATAAATTGATTAAAATTTATCTACAAATTGATCTCCTTTTATTCATTAAAGAACATGTTTATGTTTGTGACTTTACGTGAAATAGTATATTATTTTTTATCCAGAAATTGTAGTTATTTCTTCAAGCCATTTACAGTATGCTCTGGATTGTAAACATGGAAGTGCACGAGACGATTTGGCGAAGACCGTCGACGACGATACAATACACTTTTACTCCAGTTTGAATTGTGGAACCGGTTCTCTCTCTCGTAACAGCGCCACGCTTATAGCCTCCTTTACTACTCGTGTACACACTCGTACTCCGCTTCTTGGCTCTTGGAAAACCGGTTCTCTGTTGATCCTCTTCTCGCATATCATTTCTCCTTTTCTACTTCACCTCTTCTTTCTCTCCTTCTTTCTTTTTCTTGAGGTAGTACGGCCTCCTGCAAGTTATACGAAAACAACGGGTTTTCTCTTCTCGCGCAGGAGACTCGCGATGCGATCGTGGTTCCTCTCGCGCGCGGTTAAAATGCATGTCAGCTGTATTAACCCATCTATAGATTGTATGGAACTCGTCCTCCTTATACCATTGCAAAATAACCTACTTCATGCTAATAGCTAATTTTTCTTTATGTCAATGCACGATGATAACAAGGAATTTATTTTTCTAGCGATAAAAAGGCAACCGTAGAATTAAAAAAATTATAATAAGTTATAACAACTATATTACTTTCTTATATTATCTGTTTATTTCATACTGCAATTCATTTAATGCTGCAAATTCTTCTGATTAATCAGAAGAAAGAATTTTACGAATTGACTAATCAAAGAATGCTTCAAAGCATTTGCAGCGTTAAGTGGATCTCATCCTAAATTAAATGAGTGTTCCATTATATTCTACATGTCTCTGAATAATTCAGATTTTTTAGTGACTTTCTTTGAAGGAGAAATTGAATTATTCTTATCGAAGAAGAAAAATCGTAGTTTTCAAGAATTAAATCAGTGTGAATCGATTGGTATTTTGAATGTATACGTTTACAATCTTATTTTCTTATGGACGTTGCAGAATGGCTTAATACTTCTTAAAAGCTGATTTAATAGGAAATCTGTATCATATTAATATACGATTTTTGTAACAATTTTTGTTACATGCTCAGGATTGATGAGTGAATTATACTGGAGCGGATACGTTCACTAGGAATTCTACGTGAACCGAGTACGGGTTGCGCATTGCAAAACCGTTTTTACGCAAGTTCCTCTCTTTCGCGCGTTCAATTCAAACATTTTCTCGATATCGTCTTGCTAAGGCTAAAGCATTAAATCAAATGATGATTCTGCTTTAATCTCGACATCCCGCCACGTGCGTATAAACGTCGCCTCGTTGATGCCGCCTCATGGACGGCATCGCCATCATAACAGCGTAGAGAAAACCAGTTTTGCCCTCACATTGCCGCTCTCTTCGCCTGCTCTTCGTGGCATTCTGTTTTTTCCTTCTTCTATGTCGTAGTCGTCGTTTTCTTCTTCTTATCGCGGTGAACGGCGCACGTGCGAGTAGCACCTTGGAAAATGGAGGGACTCGGCTAGCACTTCGTATGAAGAAGGGGAAAACAATAGAAGATATCATGAGTCTTCAAAAATCAAGTAGCAATGGAATTGTAACTCTTGTTCACGTCACTTTTCGAATTTTTTTTGAAGAAAATCTGTTTATTCTTATATAATAAGTTATAAGATAAATGTACCGTTTGTTTAGGAAACTAAATCGAAAATTTTGTTTTTTATTATATAATTTAGAACTTTCTCATAACTTTAATAACTTATATTTCAAATTGGACAACATTCCGCGATTAGATTCAATCTGGTCTTAATTTTTTTAGATTTAAATTTGCAATCAGAACGTTTGATCGTAATGATTGAGTACTTGTCAGCTCGATGTAAGTCAATGAGCTTGTCCTTTTTCTCGGTGATAATTATGCTGATTGCCTTGGGCTCGTCGTGGTCGGAATTCGCCTACTAAACCTTGTAGGAAGTGATCGAACTGCAGGTGCACGCAGATGTAGTGATTGCACTTTCCTTTTATCTATACAATTCAATATCAATATACTCTTCTTAGTTCTTATTTCCATTCACAGTTGCAGCACGTGCGTGTTACTTCATGATGGTGTAACGACACATCGACGGTTTTTGAATTATTAGAAAGTTTTCTTGATTCGCGGTATATTTACGCGGTTAATTATTGTGAATATTTTTATCAGAACATATTTATGTTAGAGCAATTATCTCATAAAAACAATAAGCGGATAAAATTTATAGGAACAACAATTAAGAAGCGAAGTTAGTAGAGAGAGAGTATTACACGACACGATAAATGAAGATAACCATTAACACCGGAGTATTATCTGCATCTTCTAACTCTTCGCTCTTACATCAGCGTTTGATTCTCATTAGCCTTGTCTGAATTTCTATTTTATTGAGAGAAAGTATTGTTGAAAAATAAAATTTTTATTAATAAATTATATAAGTTATATAATAAATTATAATAAGTAGACAAATATTATAAGTAACGTAATTTAAGGTATAGAAAAATAATGATATGTCGAATCTCATTTACAGTGAAAGAACATATCGGATGCTAGCGGTTTCTTTTCAGGTTGTTACCTTCTTGTGGGAAGTGCCCGAACATTCATTTGCCTAACAACTTTCCGGAAACGGCCAAACTAGGCGAGCTATGCAATCTCGAGTCTACAGTTATAGGAAACTTCTCGCATATGTATTTTGCAAGAATCTAGATCTGGTCGTCTAATCTATTTTGCTATGTTCATATTTTCTTATTAAGCCTCATATTTCCATCAATTCTCATAAGCCGAGCATTTTTCTGTGAAGATTGATACGTTTTCCAAAGATACGTATTTTATCATCACTATCCTAATATGCGAAACAAATTTATTCCCAATCTATTACACGTGAGAGAATTCTCAATGAAATCATCATATCACTTCCTATTTGAAAGATTCATGAGTTGCGTTTTGTACTTGGTAAGATTATGTATCTCTCCCTTGCAATGTCATTCATTAAAATATGAACGTAAGAGTACACATGATATATGCTCGATTACAAATTATATTATATTATATTTTTTTTTTAATTCTCAATATATATATATAGGAGATATTTATTTTCTCCTCTGATTAATTGGAGCAATTAATTCAAACACTCTAAAATGTGCTAACATTATCCTGCAAATTTTAAGAAAATGTTTTTGGTAACCTTCTTATTAAAGCAAAACGTACGATATCATCACCGTTCTTCTGCTAGAAGTCGTCTTTCACGCGACAACAAGACAGCTTCGATCGTTGTTTCGACTTTTAGATTCGCCTTTTACGATCTAGATTTTGCTGGATGCCGTAACAAGACGACGGCGGAACGAATACGAATCGTCGACGGGGATAGCATCGTCTTCAATGAGGTTGCATAAATCATGGGAGATGAGCAGTCTACCGCCGTGCTGGCATTCTGCGCTCAGCGCGTTTCTCGAGAAACCCTTTCCTTTCACCGTGTGATTCGATCACGAAGATTGAGAATGCGTGGTTCATCTGCTCCGAGGTTGACATTTATTCGCCGCTTCGTAACTCACCTGCAGTTTGTCTTTATGGTTTCAAATCGGTCAAATTTGAAAGTTAGACGAATACCCATGTTAAAGCACAGACTTATCTGGAAAATATAACAATTCTTAAAGTTATTAGTTATTAAATAAAGTGAATTAATTGTAAAAGAATTAATTTTGTTCTTTTAATCCATTTTTCCACATGTAAATGTGGATTTTTTAATCTATTTTAATCTAAAATTTAAAAAAACATATATTATGTTAATAATAATTTCACTTACAGGCTATTAAGAATTATTACACTACATTTATGTACATAGCATAACCTGAATCAGAATTGAAAGTCTTGCTGAGTTGCCGACTAAGAGTTTTTATCGTAATCTGACGATAATCAGGCAGCTTAAGATTTCTCTAAAGCTATCTCTCGTGTTGCGCACTCGAAACTGAACACCCGTGTGCAATTGGAGCTCGTCGCTCGCCCTGGTATCATCTTGGATGTAAATAGTTCTCACACGTAGAGTTAAAAGCGGGCCATCAGCTACGAAGTCACACATCGCTGAATATGAATGGATAATAGTTGGCGCTTCCTTGAACGTTGGCACACCTGAGACTCCGCTTGATCCACCTAGCTTAAGCGGCACGCCAACTTCAGGTTTCAAAATGCAGCAGGTAGTCACCATCAACCCTTATGTTGAGTTTGAATACTTGTACCTGCTCCTTTGTATCCTATCGGCTTAGATAGCCTCCTTTTCAGTGTCCCTTACGGCTGCACGAATGCATCAAAATCTTCGTTACACCTGCGCTCTCTAGTTAGTTTATTTAAAAAAAAGAGTGTAAAATGTGTGTTCCCTTATTCTAATATATAGTCGATAACGGATACTATATTTAGATTCTATGAATAAAACAATTTTTTTAATCATTTGAAGGCGCTTAATCACTGTTGCACCATCCAACTATTCAACTGGTTGCGTCTTCTCTTCAATAAATAGCTAATTGATCACTTCACGGAAATATTGCAGATACTAAATGGCGAAAATATGTACTGTCTAACACATCTTTTTACTCACCACGGAATCTTTATGTACTGAAGATGACTAAAAAGCCGAAACATGTATACGAATTTTTAATTAAATACGAGAGATACAAATTAACATTGAAATTTATCGTGCACATAATACAGCGCTAATTCCCAAACTTATTATAATTATATTGTATTTTCTAATATATAGAGTTTACGAATGCAATCATTGGATTCTTGGGCTGATTTTAAATTTTTATATTTAAAGATGATTATAATAAAATTTTCTATAAATTTATTATTGAAAAAAAATATTCTTTTAGTAAACTAGCTTTCATCTGCACCGTATTGGCAAATGCATTCGTGAAGTCTTCACAGGATACGTTTTATACCATATTGTACTATGCTTTTCTATTATGTTTTTTTAGTACATGTAAAAAATACGGTTATTGCGTTCCAAATGTTATGTATGCATCCAGGAACTAAATTCCTCAACTTGACATTTCGAATCAATCATTAATAATGAATAGATTTCATTCGATCTTCAAGTACACCGGTATTTTTCTCGCGCTTTCACGCCTACATGAACATTTTTCCGGTGGGAAATTAACGTCCACCACGAAGTCATTTCATGCCTCGCCTCGAACAATAGAATCTTATGTGATGCGCTTGGAGCGGCCCGTTTACCAATGCAAAGCGCGATGATTTAAGAACATCTTCAAATAATGACCTGCTAACATTTTAACGGCGATATACTTTGATAATCTCTTTTTTAAATGATCTTCGTTTGTTATGGAAATACATAATATATAATAATATTATATTTCTATTAAATATGAAACGAGGATTTAAATGCGTTTTCCTTATTAATAATTGTTTACGCGAAGAAGGAGAGAATATGTATTTCATTTTATATATATATAGATAGAATTAAACTTATGAATTTTTCTGAAGCCACAGAAATTATTAATAACATTTTACTGCACTTTTAGATGTTATTTTTAATTTTCTTAAAGTTGAAAACGCGGAAATAGTAATACTACTAAAGCAGATTGTTATATATACAGCAGATTGTTTCCTTCAGGGATCAAAAGATGACACTCTAAAAATGTTTAAATTAGTGAAACGTCCTTCTCGAAAATATATATCGCGAATAAGATTTACAGAGGTTTTCTTTGTCTCTGAGCTTCATTTTTCCGTGAAGAGAGTTGTCATGATTTACAAGTGGAGTCTAGAAATCTTCAAACGACCCTTCGCGAGCCTCTTTTGAATTTGAAAATGTTTTACGCTGATTAAAGTAAACCAATACTATACAGTATACACACACGGAACCTAGCACTTATTTGAGTACTGGCACCTTTTCACTAATAATATTATTTGCGAATTTGTGAAAAGTGCTTGCGCAAGAACGAACATACACTTCCTTACAGATTATATTTTTATTTTTTTAATTTTTTTATTGTTTTTACTATATACAAAATTATTTTATTATTATTATATCTTCCTTTTATTCCCATATAAATCTTCCTTTTTATAAAGAATTAATATATTTTGATGGTTTAGTAAAAAATTTGCTATCTCTCATTAAGTCGTTAACGAACGAACAGCTAAATTACAATAATCTTAAAATATAGAATTGGTTTTTTATTAATCTAATTCTTTTATGAGATACGTTGTGTGATTTACGTCGTACGATTAACAAAGAATATCGATGTTTGCTCTTTTCTCTGTGTATACTGCGGGAATTATTAAGTAACAGTTAACGGCGCCATGCAAATCCATTTGTGTGGGTATTAAATAAATCAACCGGTGTCGTATTTCTTGATCGATTTGCGGATAAAACGTTTTAAGTAGTTGGATTATAATTGGTCTTATTTAAATGCTACCAATGATTTACATTACATAAATAACGGTGATTGCAACTCTCGAACAGAATTTTATTTCTTTAGAACCTTTACTATAGAGACAAAACGTTTTATATTTTTACACGCAATGTTGTATCATGCTTACACCGTGCTCACGGTTATTACGCATTCCCTATAGGACAGTTTAAGGTATCCATGTGCACAATACAATTACGCTACCGTGGGCCTATATGCACTCTGTTGCAATAACTGGTATCGTAATAACTCGCTGCCTTTCTTGCTATTGTGTAGGCACTCGAAAAAATTCGCACGCGTATATTGATTGCTGTCGAAGGCATGACCATATGTAAACGTATTCTGTACTGCAAAAAGAGATTCTCGTGCTGTACTCCACTATTGTGTGGCAGCGAACAACTCGTCTGCCAACAGCTGCTTTCGTAGTATTGCAGTTAAAAGGCAGCACTTTTGACGAATATTGTGATCGTCTTGATAATTATTACAACAAATTATAATATTTTTACGGTAAAAGAACATACTCCTTCTGTTTCTTTTTCCGTGTATGCAAAAAATGTTCTTAAATAAACGTGAGAATTAATAAGTACGTATACATTACAGTTATTATATATTTAATTAATAAAGCAAATGGTAATCTATCGTCTAAGTATGTGAGAATATACTCTTTTAAATTTAGACTGTCTATCATACACCGGACATGGGATATAAAAATCCACTAGACACGAGGGGAAAGAGAGAGTTCCCAAATCACTCGTTCATTCTTTTCCGAATCAAATTGCGTAACTATCTCTCGTAGCAGCGTAGCGTAACGTAAAGCATTGTTAGTCCCATGACTCCCTCTCCTATCCGTCTCATTCGCCATTCCCACTTCCCACTCTTTACTTTTTCTTCGTCCCTTTCCCCCATACCGGTACTCTTCCGCGGTACTTTGTGTTCGCTATCTCCCCTTTCCGCTCCTCTGAAAACTGGTCTCCCCTCTGAAGCCGCTTATCCCCTCATCCCTTCCTCAATAGTCCGACTGACCCCGGGCCTCTCACCCACGCTGTAGCATCGTAGTAAAAATGGCCGATGCCTTGTGTAGATTGTAGTAAATGTGTTAGGATCGGATCTTCATATCGTGTTAGGATAGTACTCTATACTCATAGATAAATTGCATTAGATGATATAGATGATATTTATTTACATGATTTTAATAGATTAGATAATATTTATAATAATTTCCGTTTAGAATATTTCTATTTATTATTCTGTTTGTTATTGATCATTATCTTTTATTATTGTCTTATCGCTCATGTATATAATGAGTTAATACATATTTATGTTAAAAATACATACTGAGTATGTTAAAGTCAATATATTGTACTTAAGTTTATCATAATTAACATAATTATATATATTTTGAGAATAGAAGATCAAAAGTTGAAATTCATTTTGTTTCGATTCACACGAATTTTTGATGATAATTTCTTAAAATAGTTAAGTCTAGAGATATGACATCATGCACTTTAATGAATTAATGAAAATTCGCGTTACGCAATGTATGTTTATCAAAATATTGAAATCGTATCAGTAAACAAATTCACGCGAACAGTTTCTTGATACGCGCTGAGAAGAGATGCGTCCCTGTGAGGTCCCAAACATTATACTACACCGTACTATATGTTGTACTATAGTAAGTATCAGCGGGACCACGACCGCGTTCACCGGTCCCCGCTCGTTTCCTTACCTGCCCACAAGAGTCCCGCGTGGCGCTGTAGTCGCTGTTGAAGTCTCCCGGCTTCGTTCGGGCATTGTTGCATCGACGTCCGCTTAAGAGAGTATCTTGTGCGATCGCATCGCGTCTTACATTTTCTCTATTATTCGGGATCCAGTATGTAATGTATAGTGCAATTCATAATCGACAGGATTGTCGATGATTTTACGAGTGTTTTACCACGGATTTTTATGAGGAAATAACGGTGACCGCAAATTGGAGCAAATCGACCAACCGCTATGAAGCAGGATCAGAGGCCGCGGAGGCAGGCCCTCTTCCAGATTGCCAAGGTTTGGTCTCACGGTTTCTTTTTTATTTTTTATTATTTCATTTATTTATTATTTATTGATCTCGGTTTATCACCGTTGGAATCATTAAAAGTTGCGATACGATATCGTGTGATAATGTGTATACCGTTATATCGTATTCTACGCGGAGAACCTGTTGATTCTCAGAACATTCGTGGCATATAAATCATCTTATGTCGATATTCTTGCATTATGGAGGAAAAGATATGAAAATCGACTACTTATTATGTATCTATATCGTTTTAATGGTTTAAATACTTTACACTGATATGTTTGTTTATATATGTAACACGCTGACAGATGACAGTGAGGGCGTTGATGCGATAGGGTAGTATGTAATATTGATTATAAATATTACATTGAACTGTTAATTATTACTATATAAAAAAAATTCAGAATAATTATAAAACGTTTTGTAATAATAATAATATTGTGATAAAAATATTGTTGCAACATTTACAAACGCTCTGAAGTTAAGTTTTATTTAACTAAATAAGATTATTTATTTTTTTGTAATGTGTATTTAACAAATATTACTTTTTCATTTTTTATATCTGTTTTGCAACTCAAAATGTTGCAAAATAACGCAAACATCTATATGTTTCTATTGTAGAAAGGTATAAGGTCGATTTGTGGGGCGTGGTTGTATAAAACGGTAGATAATTTATTTACGCAATTTTTTAACGATAACGTAGCGGCACTCTCTGTTCGTTACGCTGTAAAAATCCCGCGGAATGCACAATACGCTTTTTCTGTAATTATTAATTAACACGATCCAATGTGAACCATGTGATTTTATACGGCAGTCAAAAGTATGATCTTTTTAAGTTTATTGGCAAATATAGGATGACAATTTAATCTTTCGATAAAGTGAATACATCATAAATTGACTGAAAAGTTTTAAATGCGGTTTTCTAATCATTTGAAATCAGACATTTGACGATTGCAGAAAACGCGGTAAAGCGAAATCTGCGGAGTAGCTTGTTTCTTATTATATGATTGGTGCAATAATTATGGGCGTACCCAGGATTTCAGTCAAGGGGAGGAATTTATCTTTACATAAAACTTATTAACATACTTATATTGAAGTCAATTTTTGAAGATCCTCAACAAACATATGTATGCACGAATAACGTATGACCACACATGGTTAATAAGCGTTTAATTTTTGGTCGTAAAAATTATTTTCATAATTTAATTGGTTCTTTTTACTAAAATTGAGAAGGGGCATATGTCCTCTTACTCCTTTTTACGTACGTCTACAGTAATAATGGATCACGTATAAAGTTTTAAACAAATTATTGAAGCGTCAAAATAAACCAATACTGAAATAACGTCTTGCGCTATTTGTCATTTATTACTATGTTCAGAAGTAGCTCGTATGAGCTTTGTAATTATAGTATCATGGAAAATATCTCGCACGATCGTCACGCAGCAGTAACTAGGTATTTGGAGCACTTTGAAATTCTCATCAGACACAATTCATGCGATAGTTCTTGAATTTTTTTTTTAACACGCTTGCGTAAACAATAAATTATGCGAAGAAGGTGACGCATATTTCAATTTTGTGTTTTAATTATACGTTAATTATATACATATATATTTAATTATTCTTATTTCCTAATATACGTTATATTATCAATAGATAAAAAATAATAAAAAATTTTAGTTAGTTTTAATTAGTATTGCGATAAATTTCGATTTTTTAATATCTTCTTTTTATATTGTATAATAATATTTATGATAAATGAAGAAAATATAGATACAGAAATATTAAAAATTTGATTTATATATTTTTAAAATATTTATTATATATAATTATATTACTGTGTCCAATTAAAAATTGTTAATTATATGCTCGATGCTCGATAAATAATTACTGATGGATTAATAAGTATCAACAACCGTTACATTCGAGCCTTTTGCAGGCTTCTGCTGCTAATTGGTTCGTGCATTGAGTAGCAAACTAATTAACAGATATCGAAGTATACTTGAGACAAGTGTGCTTTAAAATTCTAATCTTGCAGTAAATTTGCCAAAGGAAAAAAGTGTAATGCATAATCATTTACGGTATAATTAATAACAACAGTGAGATGGGAGAATAGTATGCATGTGTTAATTTACTCAGAAATTAAGTTTATTAGAGGAGAGAGAGAGAGAGAGAGAGAGAGATCGGGACGAAAAAATGGAATTTAATTTATTAACTTTAGATAAAAAATAATTAAAAATAGAATTATTAGACACATACAAAATATGATTGTAAGTTTTATTAATAAAACTTTTATAAAACTTTCAAATTTTATTTACAGAACTACTGTTAGATATTGTGGGCGATGTATATTTCTCTACTTCATCTAATTTTAAAAGTTATAATGATTATATACTTTTCTTAAAATGATTGTCTTTCTTTTTCCAGTCTCACTATTTTTGCGATATATAGTATGTCCATATGACAAAAATATTTTCTGCAGAGGTATCAGTCTTTCACGATGAATTTTGCGATGCGATAATAAATATAGATTACAGTAATTATTGAAGTTACAATAAAATTAGTTTTTTCTTGTTGCATAGTAGTAAACATGTGTGATTTGTATCTTGTAGAACATATCTTATTTTATATAAAAAAAATGCTTATGATTCTAAAACTATTAAATTATAAACATAAATATGAATATCTAAATTATGAAAATCATATAATCATTAAAATGTTAAAGCGGAAGTTTCTACAAAAAGAAAATAATAAAAAGTACTAAATTTAACGTTTTAAAAAGTGTCGAATATTGTTTCGCATCGTAACACAAGAAAAGAGGAAATTATGTTCTGCTATGCAGGACATGGGGGCACGGAAATTGTGATTTACTTTCCCCTGGTATAATAATGCGCTCGCATTGGGTTACTGTCGTATATGGCTGTAGATCGATGCCATGTACGGTCTCGACACATTTACATTTTTGTTTGTGTATGTGTACACCCACGTATTACCTTTCTCGACTTGGTGACGTACGCTAATACAAAGGATATGATAAATTCATTCAAACTGATGCCGAAATTTTTATTCAAGTCCATATAGTGGCTGATAATATAATAAAATATGTAATATATATATATAATGTAATAAAATTAAAATTGTCAGATGCAGACACATATAATTATGATAACTCATGTAAATTTAAAAAATGTGGATGGTAAATTTATGTAGCTAAATAAAATACAACTTTTTTTGATAATATAGATATGATAAATTTTTGCTGCATTTTTCTGAAAAATATTTACTGGGAAATTATGATTTAAGAAATTATGTCACAAGATTTTCTAATTTTATTTTTTAGGTCTTGTGGCATCTCGACATATTTCGAAGAAGCTTTAGGGAGCTCTCCGGACATGCGTGCATGCGTGAATCCTGCATTTTCTGTGCACTTAAGGTAAGCAAATCGAAATTGCGGAAGAAGATAATTTCTTTAATGTAATTATTTATTTTTTATATGTAATTTATATTTTCAAAGAATTTCTAACGCAAACGCAGAGAGATTTATGAAATATGCTCATTAACATCTTCTGTTTTTGTTTCCTTCCTTAATTATAACGCAATTGATAACAGTAGTTGCACGCAATGACGTATGTTCTAAGCTTTTATAATACGTTACCTTGACACTTTTACGTATCGATGATCTCTGATTGTTTAGCATTCTAACAAAAGAAAACCTGGGACAATTTTTATATGAAGAAAAAATTGAGTATTTTTTCAGATAAGTTTTACGTTATATGAAATTCAATGAGAATCATCTTTCAAAATGATCCCACGGTTAACAGCGAAAATGGGGTGTGCCCAACAGATAAAATGTCTTGATATTTTATGCGTGAGGGAGCTTATTATTTTCCATTCAATGCACAAACTATTCCCTTCGCACGTATATATTAAACCTGTGATACAAATGAAATTTATTCAACCAATAATCACAACAAAGATGTTAATTTTGCATTGATAGGCTCATTATTTATTTATACATTTATTATTTATTGTAATTTTCTTAGTTTGCTATATTATTTAGCTTACAAGCATATTTTTAAATTAACTATTAATATTTTATATAATTATATTTTATATAATTATGCGAAATATTAACAAACTTTACAAATTTTATATTTTTTTACAACTTTGCATATTTTATTTTAATAAGCATCTTTTCACAAATATTTGTATATAGTCAACTCTAATCACTGCTACTCAGAAATATCTAAGGTGGAAATAAAAAATATTAATAAGGCTCACTATATTAGCACGAATTTATTTATTTTCTTCTTTCTTTTGCTGTTGCGCAGACCGATAATAGAAGCCTTGACTTTATTTGCTATCGTATTTTCTATCATTTTCTCTGTCACGTTCTTTGCAATCATGTAGAGATAGGACTTGTAACGGGACGATGCTCCATGGACAATGATGTTCTCGGTTTTCGTTCGTGATTGGCGAGGAGCGCCACAACTATAATCGCGCGTCGGGTCCATCATTTTGTGCAAGCGTTGTCTGCTTTTATCGTAGAAGGTCAACTGTTTCATCTAGTACGAGAAGGAACTAGCTTCAAGTCAGATGCGATAGTAACGTCGCGCATTCGAGGCAATTCGAGGCTACTCGAGAAGTAGGTGGAAACGCAAGTTCCTCACCGATCTTCTCACGGGGTTAATTAGCAATCTTGAGAGTTAATTGCTTCAGGCGTAGAGGTACCGGGTGCGATTTGCAAGAACAATTACCGGTCGGAAGAACGTATATGCTTCGTTGTTGCCAGATTCGTCTTTCAACCGGCGCAATTTTGCCCAAAATTACTGCAATTCGAAAGTAAGCTTATTTTCTTACTGTAGAGAGCACGTTACTAATACGGCACTGGATATAGATCTCACACAATTTGAGAATATTCATGTGATAATAATTGTGTGATTTAATTGCATTTGATGATAAATAACATTTTTTGCAAGCGTTACATTATTCTAATTTTTGCGTCAAGTTAAATTGCGTACATTATTATTTATAATATAATTGGACAATTTCATATTAGGTAACATAATTTCAACTTGGAAACAAAGAAGAAGCTCTTGGTATTTGAGATAATAGCTTTACCGAGTGAGTTTAAGTTTTTTAATGCCTCTCACGTCAAAAGCTGACGTATGAGTAGCTTTTAGGATTCACTCTTATACCTAAAACCTAAAGACCTTAGCTAGAAATTATATTTCTTATAGAAAATCTACCTGTTACTAGTTTATTGGCTAAAGAGAAACAGGTTTTTAAGCTAAACATTTTTCGAAATAAATTTACATCTTTCAAGATGCTTTTAGAGTTTCTTATCTCACTGACAGCAGGCCTACAATTTTCGGATAATTATATCTATAGCGTGCAGAAAGAGTACACGTAAATTTGTTTATATGTAAATAAATTTTATTCCTGCATATATTCTAAAATTGTAATAAGTTGATAATTAAATAAATTTTGTAAATAATGATAATTTGATAATTAAATATGATAATGAAATAAATTGATAATTATAAATAAATAAATAAATGAATAAATAAATAAATAAATAAACAAATTATAAATAAATTCGTAATTAAATAATTTTTGATAATTAAATGAATTTGGTATATAAATTTTATTCCTGCATATTCTAAAATTTCAATAAGTTGATAATCTGATTGTAAACTTTTAATATTGAATTATGTAGGGGAGACCAGCTGGTTGTCGTACGGAGTAGATTGTCAAAATGCTTATGACTCGAACAGTACATGGCAGAAAAATCTCTTTTTTTAACTGTAGATTGCTATATAATAAATTTGTTGTGAAAAATGATTTGCGCAACAAGCATTGTATATATTATTTATAACGATTTTTAAGAAAATGAAGTTAATGAGTAAATTTTTTTTATCACTTTGTTTCTTTGTTTGAAGTTAGTGAGTAAATTGTTCTTATCACTTATTATTTTGTTGTCTGAGAAGTCTTTGACATTTTTAATCGCGATATCCCTGTATTCATAGAAAATGACATGTCTTAGAAGATCTTTGATACAATTAATTAATCATTATCCTGACAAAGAGAGTTCGTGAATACAATCTTTTTTATTAAAAATAGCTATGTGGGGCAGATTGACCAAATTGAGACGAAGTTAAGTGTGACAATTAATTTTAATATCTTTAGGGAACACGTTTTTAGAGAATGTACTTACAAATATATTATATTTCATATAGATATATATGTTTTTTCATTTTTCATATAGAAACTACGGTATAAAAACAAATTACGTATTTTATGATTAAAATAACCATTTTATTTGTATTAATGTCATAATTACTATTATTTCTCAAAATATAGAACTGATATTAAAATAAAAAAACTATATTTTTTTATATGTGTTGTCCACAACAAAATATGCTACTGCCAATCTTAGAACGTGTGACAATCAACCCAGAACATGGGGTTAATTGTCACATTTTCGCATTCATTTATTTAAAATTAAATAACTTATTTTGACGATGTGATGAATTCACGAGTTATATTTTTTTTAATACCTAAAGGATGTAGGGGTATATTATAACGTATATGATATTTCAAAATCAGGCATCCACTTTTTTCTAAAAATCACTATTCAAAAAGTGTGACAACCAGTCCCAGTCTCTCCTAGACTATAATTATTTTTGTATTGAATGAAATCTTTACGAATAAAGATCCTCAAAAAAAGGATAAGATTCTTACATACCAACATGATGATCAGTATCTATAATACTCAACGAAGAATTTAACTCATATGAAATATCTGAGATGATTCATCATGAATGCATTTTGGAGGAAGGGAGTGAGAATCCTTCGACGAAAACCCTTTGCTACGTGATACGATCTTTTTATTTGTTAATTTAAAAAAATGTACATATTTTAAGAATATATTTTTTAGCAATATATATAAATCTTGTAATTTAGAAATATTTTAACTTACGAATATTTTCGACGTTCTATTATCGGTGTCCAATCCAAATTATTCTACTTAAATTAATCAGGAAGGGAACAGAATTTTTAATGTTGTGCAAACAATTTAATTTAGCTTTATGGTTATTCAGGAAGCGATAGTTTCTCATAAAGTATTTCCTGTTTAGATATTTGCATTTTTTGAAAAGTCGCGGAATGACGTTAAAAATTTATTTAATCGTTGCATTATGGGAATTCAATTCCGATGCAGCTGTATGATATGAATCGTACAATGTCTCTAATGGTACAGATCATATCGGCAATGCTAAAGCATAATTCATCTTTGCATATTTTGTATTCTGAATACAGTTGTTAGATGGCCACGATAATAGATGACTACATGTATAATTAAGGGTATGTTCAAATTCTCATTTGAGTGCTCATTTGAGTGCTCCCCATGTATCGTTTTATCCATATTTAATATTTGGTGAATAACAAGATTAAAATGATACATAGGTGACACTCGAATGGGAATTCGAACATAGCCCATGAGAATGTTCAATTAAAAGTATTCGTCAACAACTAGTATCGCCAACAACTGTTATCTTTAAGTAACATCTGATACAACTTATAATCTTGCTGAAGATGCAATTTGTAACATTTTTTTTTGCGCGTCACGACAATTTGTGGTAGAAGTACATTTACAGATTACCACTTTGGTTACAGACACCTGACATAATTTCCCGTTATTATCGGATCATTTCCGGCTGCCGTTAATAATTCCTTTAAACTTGTGTGTCGGAGACACACTGAGAATTGATTCAAACTATTAGTTCTTGATTTTCCTTTAACATTTCTTTTACATTTTACATTTAATAATATATTTCTTGTTGTTTCTTGTCATTTGAAATTAATATGGTTTTGCTATTTCCTCAAAGGATATTTTGAGGAAACTCGATCGCTGAGATTTTCCACATAACAAGGTTGAAAGTAGATATGTAGTTTATGTAGATTACTATTTAATACTTTCAGAATCGAGAATTTTACAAAACTAATTAGATTTGCATCCTGTCTTACAATTTAACGAGAGAGGAAATGTTCTAAGTCCTTGTATGTAAGTGGCTACTTCTTTTACGCGACAACCTACACTTTCTTGATTAAATAATATCGTCAGGATTTAGTACATACAATTTCCTGTTTGATACTGTGTGCGTATGTGCTCGCATGAAAAATTAATCTTTCGCAATATATACTTCATATATAACATTAAATATAATACCTTAATTTTGATTTGACTTAAATATACTACTATCTAATTCATATTTGTTTCTTATATTTTATTATCAAATTTCTTCAGAATATACTTTGTATTTTAGTGATAATCGTCCATAGCGAGTTTGTGTTAATCTGTATATGATTATATATATGAAATCTAACTTTTATATTTATTGTATATTTTTTTTATACGAACAAAACAATCCTTATATTCTCATAACTCAACTAAGCGAGCGTCAGGAATGGAACGCTAAACATGAAGAGTCGAATAAACTTGTCTAATTCGATTAGCAATATTTATTGTATAAGAAAATGTCAGTGTGTATTTTTTATATTAAAAAAATTAGTGTGTATAACTGTTATGAATATAACTCGCTTGTATGAATATAATAGTATCGTATTGTTTATAATTGAGCTCTTTGGTTACTATTTTACTCACTATTACAGTGGGTTCTTTCTAAACTATCTTTTAGGATAAATTATCAGTACTGATTTTTTTAGTGTTTCAATATCTTGTCGTTATCAAACAGGAATTTTTAATTTTTGATCTGTATTAGTTTTATCGAGAGGACGGTTGCGTTTTTAGTTAAATTCTGCGGTTGATCTGTACGTATAGCTTCTTGTCTAATTTAGCCACATTTTAAGGGTTAATGTAGTCCGTAATTTATAAAATATTATGGCATTATGATATGCTGTATGCAAAAATAAACTTACTCTGAGACGTAATAAATCATTGTATTTGTTATAATTTTCTCAGAGGCATAAAACTGACATTTTCACAAAAGCAATGATTGGATGATTATCTTCTTTGGAAGAAACGGGTCATCTAAATTTTCAACGAGCTACGGTCCTGGTTGGGCTGCCGTCGTTCAGGTTGTTCAGGTAGGTAGGTGAACGTAGGACAGCTAAACGGGTGACGTCATTGACTTCTTGAGTCTATCGAAAGGTGGGATGGAGCAAGAAAGGGGATACTGTGTGGCTCCTTAGAAGAGGAAGACGAAGAAAACCAGAAGAAAAGGTGGGGGATATTCACCAGCACACCGCGAGACGCTGGCTTCAGGTACGGGTGCAACACGGCGCCGCGTGCAGGTAGTTCTGAGCTCCTTCTTCACGTTTCTCCGTGCTATCGTGCTGTGAAATAGTCGAAGCTGTACGAAGGAAAGCGTTTTCATTTTCGCGCTTCTTGATAATCCGGAACTGGAATGTAAAGTGTTTGCAAGGAGAGAACGTGCGATGATATTGTCTACTTCCGTGATGGTGTTGTAACATCCTTTTACGAGAAATGGATAAGTGTTAATTAGGCAATAACAGCAGACAGTGTAATTACTTTAAAATCTTCATTGGAGTTGAGATACGCAGACGGAATAGCGATAGTGCGATGAAAGAAAGTTGCTTCTCGTCTTTCTGAGAAGCTAATATGGCAGAAGGAGAGGAGCACGTGGTATGTCAGGATGGAACAAAGTGATCCACGCCAACATTCGAATCAGACATTAACATCTAATGGAACAACTTAGTCGTCATTTCGGGAATTTATAAATCTACGCAAACTATTCTGTGTTTTGTCTAAAGAAACGACACATAAAGAAATGTTCATATAATATTCATAAATATCTTGAAAATTTATCAAGAAGATTTTTTATTGCACGATTATTTTAAATTCGTGCAACTAATTTTCTCAGACGATTGCTCTCTGACGAATGGACGAGTTTTTAGAGAATATTCTTCAGGATCTGCCGAAGACTTGCTATTTGAAGTCAAGATGATATTGAAGCCACAAGCTTATCACAATAATGCGAAGTTTGTAAATCTAAAAAACAACTTCGCTGGCTAAACGAGTTTATGTTTTTAATCAAGCCTACGATTCATCTAGCAACGGGTTCTGCCAGTATATCCGGGAATGCAATTACTGGATACGATTCTTCCTCTGTTCTTTATGAAGAAGCATCTGCCTCTCTGGCTCTTGCCTGCCTGCTTGCTCATCGTCAACCTTCGGATCTCCTTTCTTCATGCTCTCGAGTTTATCTGACGTATCGTGGTTGCAGCGTTATTCAAAGTTATTACGTAACAAATTAACGCTTGCGGTATTTATTGTATTGTGATATCGTTGAACAATCTTGAAGATGAGAAGGAAAAAGTGAGAAGGAAAAATATTTTTAAGATATTTTGGAGATACTGAGAATAAACAATAAAAAGCAGTCGTTGTCCCTAATTTATCTTTAATACAACACAGCTATCGTAGTTTAAGGCTCTACACGAGGATGCAAACAGGAAAGATAACGGTGTATGTTATCACTTTAGAAAAAAGGAAATTGACAAAGGAAAAATACACAGCATGAAGTTACAGAGCAAATATATCAAATAATATCAAGTGAGCAAGTAAAGTGTCGCGTGTAGACATTGTAAACAACGTTATCGTAAGAATCCGATATGAAGAGTTTCTTTTACTGAGTAGAAGTTTGCATTTATTTTTATCTGGCCCGAAAAATGTATCATTTTGCATTTGCGATATTTTAATTTTAATATTGGAGCATATTAACGTTTGAACGAATTAATTTAATTAATTAAATCTTTCGCTGTACAAATTTTAACATTTGAAGATGACTACGATAATCACAATGTGCAATAAAAGCGATGAAATTTACGTCTCCAACTTGAGCTTATCAAGAATGTAAAAATGTTAAAGTGGATAAAGGTTCGTCAGAATGTGTCGGCGACATCCATGTCGACGACGATCCCGTCACTTATTAAATCTCATCAGGAAATCAAAAATGATGAGAAAAAAGTTAAAATCGAAGATAAAATCAAAGAAGAAGGAGAAGACAGCGGTATGGAGAAAGAAGACTCAGTTTACAACATTGAGCTGAGCGATCTGAAAAAAGTACGCTTATACTTTATTGATTTCTTCATTAGTTTAAGTTTAGAGAGTCACATTAGAGCTTTTCAGGATTGTACTTTTAATAGCAAAAGTGTTAATTAATCTAGATATAATGAATAACCGATAATGAATTTAGCCATTAAACTAATTACCTTAAGACAATCCACATGATTTCTCTTAAATTGCTGTACGTCGTAGCTTGATAATGCTTGGTCGTGTGAAGGTCTCTATAGAATTATGCTTACCTATAGTTATAATTTTTACTCTCTCTTTTTTCTATGTGAAGGTAGATGAGTATTAAAGATTATTCTGAACGTTATTTATTATTTTTTTAACAATCACTTTTTCTGCACAATAGGTATTATTTCTAGAAATACTCTATTAAATTTCGAGAAATATACGGTCGATTTAGCATCACTTATGATTAGCATCAGTTATGATTATGATCAATACCGCTTTCGTTTGACAAACACATTTAATTCAATATCTGGTACGTTAAAACCAGCTGGTTTTTTCAGTATCAGGCTACAAACCTGTCTCGAACAGGTGTCATGTTTTCTTCTTCCTGATGCACATGGACGTGCCGTTACCATCATCGCTTTTACGTCGACCGGCACTCGTACCACATCTGTCACTAGCATCATTACCTACCAGTAGACAGTTAGTATACGATATGCAGTAACTTTCATTGAAGAATTTCACTTCATACGCGAATTGACGTAGTAGCGTACTAGATTGCTTCAGACATAACAGAATGACTAGCATGAATTCCGACTGAAACATTGAAATTCATTAGAAAATTCTAGAAATCAATTCTACTTTATTATTCTATTATCCCATTGATTTTTATTTATCATTTGGCATTTATATTTATCAGATTTTTTGCAAATCGCAAAACTAAATTCGCAATTTGCGTGATTTACATAATGTACTTTGAGTTATTCACAGTTCTTTCTTCCTTTTACATACGCATTTTTGCCGAAATGCTGCATTAGGCAAGCACCTTAAAGCGCAGCACCGACTTTCTACATGTAACTGTTACTAATCGCGGGAGGGAGGATTAGTTACGAAATCTATAAGAACCCGGCTGCTGCCGATAGGTCGCAAATTACGACCGGTTCGGTACTTCTATTTGACCTCTGCCATGTATCACAACGGTGGCATACGGCGACGTTGCAATAAAAATCGAGATAAAGTATGGTCGATGTCCCAACACGTACCCGTCGACTCAGGGATTTCACTTACCATCTTCTCATTGCAAAATTGCTTGCGTTTAACGAATTTTTCTGTGCACTGTCTGACTATCTGGTAGATATGTTGATTAGGGAAATGAAAGAAGCAGAGCAATGCGGTTTAGCGTTACAACATGATTTTATCACAACCAACGGTTTTATTTGCGGTGACGTAAAGATTAACGTAACTCTGCGCAAGAAAATTTAGGTTTATTCTTCTCTTCCTCCCCTTTTTATTTATGAAATGTTTACAAATATCTGTCTGCAATTATTTACATTTTTGTCATTGAAGTTCACATTTATTCGCCCACAGTGATTTATGGTTTTAGCTATAATTTTATTTTTATTAAAAGATTTGTGTTATATGTAACGCAACTAAAATTTAAAAAGTTTCCGTACTGAAAATTATTTTGTTATCTTAGTATATCGTGATATCAAGATACCTTAGATTAATTGTTATAATATGTATAATTAAGATGTAGCGTTCTCGACATTGTGTGCGTGCTAGATTAAAGCTGACCTCTTCATCTTTCATGGTACAATGAATATTTATTCCACCTGTTGAGTCTGTTACATTTTCATATTCTGTACGTGATTGTCACGCAACTTACAGAACAAGACTAATAAACATAAGAAGATATTGATAGTTTAATGAATGCAATATCAATGAAAATCAGATTTTTATTTGAGTCTAAAGGAAACTCTACACTAGATATTAATATCGTAATATATTTTACACTATTTACTCATTAACATAATATGTATATTATACAAGAATAAAATTAGTATAGTTGTATAATGATATGTCTTTGTTTATCTATATTTCACATTGGTATTTATTATTCATTTCGCGTCTGTCGATGCATATACGTTCGCTCGGCGGCGAGATCTTGTTTAGTAACTCGTGCATTAAATCCTCGTCATATTGTCTTGTTCCAGGACCTGTTCTCGCAGCTGCAGTTTTCGCAAGAGAGCGCTCTGCCACCCGACACATTACGCCGTGCGTTGGCCGAGAGTTTTCTCGACCAGCAGAGGTTTCAGCTTGGTTTTATGGACGACGCGGCAGAATGTTTCGTAAGTGTCAATTATTTCAGTTTTTTCAGATGCCATTACTTCTGATTAAATTAAACTGCGCGATATTGATACATGTAACGCAATTCACCAATTGGCAATCGATCAGATTTGAACGTGCCAAAACTTGTTGTGAAAATACATTTTTTATCATTTATAAATCGTGATTGCTGAAACGATTTTTATGATTTTCTTTCGGAATTAATTGGATTTTAAAATTTGTATTATGAGAAAATATAGATATAGATAAATGCAAATCATTCTTTAAAAAAATTATATGTTATTTATACTCAAAATGAGAAGTATTCTTCTCGAGAGAATTCAAGAAGTGTAGTAGAATTTTCTTAATAATAACTTTTTGATAATAATAGAAAGTTTTATACGACATAAAAGGCCCATCTAGATACTAAATGTAATGGAATTAAGTCAAATTGAGGTCTCTCCTTCAAGATTTTCTCTCGCTCTCTGATGCAGATAGAGTCTCGTTATTTTTATTATTGAATACTTCAAAGCTGATCGAATATTTCTAATGATGTCTAGTTATAAGCGAGATTGAACTAGCAATAATAATCTTAGCTGAGCCTTGCAAATATCGCTAGTACACTACTTTCTCGTTTGCACAACGGTCACGTTGGACACTAGTATACTCGTATGTATGTCAACACTAGTTGGTTGAATAATATCAATGTAAGTTGGAACTTACACAGCGAAAACGTACAATAGATGCAAGGACAGTAACATAACCGTGGTATACCGTTATTCTGCATATTCTCAACAATTTTTGTCAAGTAGTATTTGCTGGCTAGCGTATCTTTATTACGCATTAAATTGAACATGTTAGGTTGATGATAAATTTTTATAATAAAATTATATACTTTATTGTTATAAGAAATATCAGAGATATATCTCTGCTTTATGTACATTCAACTTGGCCTTGTAAAGGCAGGTTACGAATTGCGACAGAAAACATGGAGGAATGCGTGCCAGATAACATAAATTTTTTTTTCTCCAATTTCAGGAAAACATTCTCTTACGCATACACCTTCACATCGCAAGCGGTGAAGCTGAAGATATGTGCAGCGCGAGACATTGTGTACCGCATCAGAAATTTGCCATGACGCTGGTCGAGCAAAGCGTCTGTGGAGCTTGCGGTGCAACATCGGAGCCACTGCCTTTTACACAGGTTTGTGTAAAAATTAATATCGTGCTTTCCACATTATATGCTTATCATGCATTGTTACATATATACGTGTATATATAATATATATATATACTGTATATATTTATATACCTATTTAAAATCCGTCAAGTAACATCGCGTTCGAAAATACGATGCTTTCAGTTTGTTGACTAAACGATTCAGTCAATTTTCTAAGTCTTATACAAAGGATCTCTCACTAATTATATGGAAAATTGGGTCCCGGTAAAACCAATTAGTTTTTACATGTAATGTAGCTTATAATGTAGTAAACAAAAGATATCATAGACACAGGTTTTAATGAATAGTTTTTGAGGTATAATGTATCGAAGGTGCTCTGTGAGCATCTTTTTTGTTCACATTATAATCTACATCATATTATGTGAAAACTTATTTCGCCGAGATCTAATTACATAATTTGTAAGTATATATACATGTATATTTAAACATATATTTATTTTTTCTTTATGCATTTATTACATGCAATAGTTTTAAGAACATATAAAATGAAAGATATTATTTTTGTTTCTAAAGTGAAACGCCAATATTGATGTTTAAACGCATCTTTGGGTGATTTTTTCCGTTTACATTTTCTACGTTACGTTTCGTTCGTAGTACGAAGCAGTATCGGTGCATAATATTCATCACTAGATTTTACCTGAGGTATATAAAACCTTTTTTGTGTTTTTCTTTATCTATAGACATCTGCTCTTTTTCAACGTCACGTTTTGGTCCACCTATCTAAACGTCTAGCATCTTGTCTCGTTTTATTTCTGCAAAAAAGAAATTTAGAAAAATAGAATTTAGAATAATAGAATTTAGAATAATAGAATTTAGAAAAATAGAATTTAGAATAATAGAATTTAGAATAATAGAATTTAGAATAATAGAATTTAGAATAATAGAATTCAGAAAAATAGAATTTAGAATTTGTCATTGTGATTGTTAACGTATTTTTTAGTTAAAAAATATTAAACGTTAACTTTTTGCAAAAAATTGAAGTTACACAAATTTACAACTACGAAAATAAAGAGATATTTCGTTTTCTAAAAAATATAGTTTTCGCTTGTTAAAATTTTGTTTTGTAATTTTTCCATTGCACATACAGTAGTTATATAACGAATAGTCATAAAATGCGTTCTATTAAGTTTATGTTTCATTGATGTTTTTTTTTATTTAATTTGCAACTGCGAAACATTGAAAGCAAATTAAAATTTGATTTCACATTTTGACATATATATTTTGACATATACATTACAACTGCTGTATGGTTCCTTTTATTCTTGTTTTAATAAACTTTTTCAATATTCATTATCATATTTACACTGCTAGTATAGTACAGCAAAAAGATATATACTCTTGTAATTTGACTTTCTACTATGAGTATTCCTTTTACAACTAAAATAATGTATATCGTGCAAACGGAAGAGAGCAGCATAAGCCACATATAGCGCTCAGCATCTCGTAGGTGGAGTTAGTTTTCCTTGGCGTGTTTGCATCGGATATCGTTGACCAGCGAACCGTAAAAAGCATGAAACTAGTTGCTGTTATCCCACTAACAGAATGTTAGTATGCCGGCTGTTCAGTAACAGATTTGACAGGATATTGCAACAGATTGCATTAATTGCAACCTAAATTTGTGAATCTGCTATAATATTGTATGATGAGTAGAATGACAAAAATCGGGATCGATTAGTTGTTTTTTTAAAATTAAATTCGAATTAATTTTTTGTTTCGCTTGTATTCAATTAAATGTAATAAATGATTTTATTATTTTATTACCGTAAATTATTCAAAATTATTTAAACACGAAATAGCAAATTTGTATTTTCGAATTTTATTTTAATTCGAAAATTTTATTTCACAGATCTTTTCGGCTTGTATCATAATTCGTTTTATTCGATGTCTGTTCTATCGATATCATTAAATACAACAGATTGTACATCAGATTTGTTGCTTTTTCGTGAGCAAAGTTTACAGGAGATATTTTAAAATCTACTTTCGATAATTTTAATTTTGAATCTATTTGTATGTATATGACTTTTATTGTTTCTTAATTATTAAAAATATCTGAGCTTCCAATTATACGGTTTTTAATTATATTATTACATAACAATTATCCTTCCTTTGCCAATCCATATTTTATAAATTCTGACTTTTTTAAAACTTCAAATTTATTAAATAAAAAAGGAAGCATGTGTGTACAATTGTCTATGCTTTTTTCAGATGGTTCATTACGTGTCTGCGTCAGCGTTGACGTCTCAAGCTCACCAAACGCCACTAAATTCTAGAAATAATCCAGATCTCTTCGGACAACTTCTCCGAAGAGCTGGTGGAATGGGTGACATTCGTGACTGTCCGGTAAGCAAAGTTGAGCGAGCATATTTTATAAATCTTTGGTCAAACTGTGACTAACACGTACAGTCCTACACGTTCTGCCACATATTTTGTCATCAATTTCGTGGTAGACCATTCATAGACCATACAAGATTGAATTTTAAATAAGATTACGTAGAACTGACTCATTTGAATACGAATTTTATGAATACATTCTTTCTATGAATTTATATCCGGTTTTAAACTTTCTCTTAAAAATGGAACACGTTGATCAAAATTTATATAGGATCGTAAAAAATTAATGTTAAAGATTTTATAATAGTATTGTATTAAAAATATATTTCTTTTCTTTTCTCATGCTCAGAGTTCTTGCGGTGCGAAAATTCAAATATGTCGGACTCTGATGAATCGGCCGGAAATAGTTTCTGTCGGTGTCGTCTGGGACAGCGAACGACCATCGTTGGAGCACATCATGGACGTTTTTGCGACCGTGGGCACGTCCCTTCGGCTTAGCGATGTCTTCCATAGCGTGGTAGACTCTCGATGGGGTGCCTCTACCGTGCATAATCTCGTAGGAGTGGTTACCTATTACGGGAAACATTATTCTACGTTTTTCTTCCATACGAAATTGAAGGTCAGTGCTATCTTCGTATTAACAGGTAATTTTAACTACTGCGACTCAGTTTATAACAAGGTTTAATATATTGATAAAATAAATCTTTAGGTGTGGATCTATTTTGACGATGCCACTGTTAAAGAAATTGGGCCTCGGTGGGAGCAAGTCGTGGAAAAGTGTAGAAGAGGTCGTTATCAGCCTTTGCTACTTCTGTATGCGACGCCCGCCGGTACTCCTGTTAATACCGAGAATGCTCCAAAGACTATTATTCCTTTTCCGAATAATAATGGCCTAAAGACGTCCCCAAAGAACAGTGTTCGTCGTTCAATTACACCTAGTCCTGAGAAGCCATCCATCAATAGCACTGCCAGACGTGCCATCACACCTAATCCTGACAGTCCGCCGCATCTCTACACTCAACGAAGCGTTTACAGTGATTATCAGAATCTCACAGACATCCAGAATAATATATTCGGGAATCAGGTACATTGTACAACAATTAATATTTATAAATGATCTTTTATAGATTTTTCTTTTACTGAAGCATATACGTATAGACATAGCATTTAATTTCTTGACATTAAAATAAAAAAATTATATCATACAGAGCGTAGACACGGTTGATGGTGAAATAGAATCGAAGTATATTAGCCGTCGTGCCGTGGAAAATGTAATGCAACAACAGAAAAAGCAGCAGATGCAGTTAACGCGTAGTTTAAGCGTGGGATCAGCGCCGCAAGATGGTATCAGCATCCCTGATCATATGAACGTGCCTCGAAGGCGAGATTCCGGTAATTGGTCCGGTGATCGGAATAGTGCGTCGTCGAGTTCGTCGACTACGATGGATAATACGTATCTATATATTGTTAATAAAATGCAAAGAAATTCGGGCGTACCTAAGAGTCCCATCAAATCTGGGGAACTCTCGAGCAGCAGCAGCGGCCATTATGACGCTGGTTACGATTCCTATTCTTTATCCTCCACGGACAGTCTTCCACTTCAGCAGGGTTTAAAGCACAATTTACAGGTAAATAAAAGATATTAACAAAATAGAGACAACAAGAGCTTAGATTGTATATAAACTTCTAAGTATCTAAATTTCTCAATCGTTACTGTAAGACGTTTGCGCGTTCATTTTTGTAATTTGGATAATATTTTTTACAGCTTGCTCAAATACCGGAAGGTTATCAATCTTCTTCCGGCGACGATTGTGAACGATTATGTAAAGAAACGGATGCTTTGCTGGATAAATCTCGTGCCGCCGAAGATGCTGGCGATCTTAACACGGCCGTCGCATTATGCAGTGCGGCCAGTAATAAAGCCAGAGCCGCGATGGACGCTCCGTACAATAATCCACACACAATCACTATAGCAAGAATGAAACATAATACTTGTGTCATGAGAGCGAGGAGTTTGCATAGGAGAATGCTGCAAGAACAAGTTACTGTTAACGGTGACAAAGAAGGTAACGAATTGAGATATAATTACTCTGAAAATGTGTAGAATAAAAATATATATCTGACATTGGCTTCTTTTTTTTCCCAGATGGGGCACTTGAAGGAAGACATTCGCGAGAGAACAGTAAATCGAGTCAACACTCGAGGCAAAGTTCGCGAGATAAAGGTAATCATTCCCGGCAAAATAGTCGGGAACTTCTAGCGAACGCATCAACGACAGTAGCAGATAAACCTGCTACGAAGAGTATTGAGATTTATGCTACTTTACCGAAGAAGAAAACTTTACGTAGTAAAGCGACAGCAGTAAATGTCATTGAAGACGAAGAATATATGCTGTATGATCGCCCGACACAAAGGACTGGCTTGTTTAGTCGTACAAAACGTTGTGAAGATGATAAAAAAGATAAGAAACGCGCGAGAAGTGAAGAAAGGAATAAGAACGTATCAAAGGATTTTTCGTTAGCACCATCTAGATTGTCACCATCTCCAAAAGGAGTAAAGGTTGATAAGTCGAAAGAGACCGAGATTATTAACGCAACTGTCGTCAAAAATACTCAACTCAATAACACAGCTGCGATCGAGCAGAAGCAGGGCAAGAAACAGCACAAGATACGCAGAAAGTTGCTTATGGGCGGATTGATCAAAAGGAAAAACAGAAGTATGCCGGATTTACGAGAAGGGCAGGATGGTCCCACAAATGTGAATGCGGAAAGATCATCCGTCTTATCGAAACAGTCAGTAGACGATTCCAGCGTTGGTTTAAAAGGAAATGATGTAAGCCAATCACTGAGCGGTTACTTGTCAGAGGGACACTTGGAATTCGCCGGAAATGGACCTGGAAATTCTAGTAATCCGAATCTTGAAAGAAGTCGTTTGATGAGAAAGAGTTTTCATGGTAACGCCGGCAAAGTGTTACACGTAGCAAAAGTGCCTCCGCCTCCACCGCTCAGGACCACTTCACAGCTTAGCAAGTCTAAGTGTTCGGGCGAAGTGCACAATGAGCAGCAATCTGATAAAGCTGCATATCCTTTGCCGGACAATCGATGCGCACCCAATTCATCGCAAGAACAAAACAATTATTGGAATCACATGAACACGAGCAACTCACCCAATGTGACAAAGAGAAACTCAGACTATGCTGATTACTCCTCGGAATCGCATTCGCTGCCATTTCTTCCATCTTATAATGAACAAAATACCAATATTTCTGGAGCATGTCAAACAAATTACAACAATAAGCCTAGGATTCAAGATGACGTTGTACAGTACGCTAACGGTATACTATACGAACCGACGTTCGTTGTCACTCGCGCAGACGTGCACAATGAACAGAGTCCCGTTAAACAACAATTTCAGCCAGATTCCTTACCACCTTATCCCGAAAACGGCAATATTTCGCATTCACGACAACCGAGCGAGGACTTTCCACCACCGCCGTATCCATTAATTCATTCAGTATCGCATTCGAGACAAGCTAGTGAGGAATTCCCGCCACCGCCGCCACCGATCGATGACCCGACTCATCTTCAAGAAACTCAGCAGCATCAAGTTTCCATTCAACCACAACAACTTACGCAGCAGATTGGCAATCTGTTAGCGCAAATCAAAAGGGAGCAGATTTTAACTGATGATTCAAATAAAGAGAAACGAATGCAGGAGCAAGAGGATGAGGAGAAGTCATCAAGCGAAACGTGGTTGAGAGAACTGCAAGCTAAACAGGCAGAAAGGAAAATGAAGAGACAAGGACCTTCAAATCAAGACATTCCAAAGGTTAGGACTCCGTCAATACCGACAATTTCAGGACCGACTATCGCTAGAAGAACTAGTGATTTAATGATGAGTAATCTTGGACAGAGTTACGATCAAGGTCGTGACGTTACGGACTGTCCGAGAGTCGCTTCTTCGGTAAAAGATATGGCGGCTAGATTTGAACAGATCAAGTTGCAACCGACCTTGAAGTCCGACTCAGACGTGAAACCTCAAACGAAGCAGAATGTAAATTGCGTTTCCCCGATGTTAGTATCGGATATATCTCAGGAACCGTCATCAATGGAGGGTACAAAATCAGCCAAATTACCTTCTGAGAATTCCGTAGTCTTCACGAAGACGGAATCTTCAAATTCCCAGACTGTTTTAAACTCCAGTTTTGATTCGAGTTCCAGTCAAAACAGCTTCATTGCAATGATGCCGCCAAATGAATCTGTTCAACAGAGCGAATTAAATGTCGCGATGTTATCCATGTCCTTGACACTCCCGCATGAGAATGGTTTGCCTATTGATTGTCCGGAAGACGACATCAGCGAAGTGGCGATGCAGAACACTATACAAAACACAACAATACTGCCAAGCGAGGAGGATATTGCTCCGCGAAAGGTGAAACGGCGGATTGGGAAAAAGAAAAGCGTATCATTTTGTGACCAAGTGGTGCTCGTTGCAACAGCGGAGGATGACGAAAAGGATTCGTATATACCTAATCCTATTTTGGAAAGAGTACTACGTTCTGCGATGAATAAACCTGAAACTGCTCAAGTACTACGAGAAATCAGAAGTCTTCAGGAAGCAGAGACGATTCGTGAAAACACTGCCGCGAAATTTCAACAACAGACTCTTCCTTTAAAGAGCGAAGCCGATAGCGTACCGGCGACACCTTTCCAGGATCAACTGAGGAGCGTTAATCCAATTCCAGACACCATTAAACCTACGATTGGACGAAAGAATTCGAGTGATTCGATTGGATCACTAATGGATAAGAAGTCCTGTGGATCTTGCGGAAACGAAGGTAAAGACGTAGTCGATAGTAAAGAAAGCTATCCTAGTATTCCCATGAACACTTCGAAACCGACGTCCTATTCACCGCAGCTGCAACAGCAAATCAGATATACTCAGAATGGATACGCGCAATATATGCAGTCGGTATATCCCCAAACGCAAGCGCCCCATCCAAGAAATCAAATTATTCCTTCATCGCAGACTCAGAAACCAGCTAGTCCTTATCCGACGCAAATGAATGGACAATACATTCAAAATGGAATGCAACAAACAAAAATATTACCTCAGAAAAACGGTTATGGAACATATTATCAGCAGCAATTGCATAATCAATTGGAGCAGCAGCATAATCAAATGAACAAGCAAGCGACTGTTCAATCGCAGAATACTCTGAATCAAAGAATTCCTTCTCACAATGCCAGCCCGATAACTGTCCAGCATCCGCAACAGCAATTTTATCCGCCTAATCAATCGCCAAGTCCATATCAAAGTCAATATTCTCAAAGTTCCTATCAGGGTCATCCCTACCAGACTGTTCTTCCACAGAACAGAGCGGGCCAACCAATACCGCAATATCAACCATCATCTAATTCACTCTCCTATCAGCAGCAACAGCAACAAAACACGCAGAATTATCAGCAGAGGCATGATAACTACCAGCGACAATTATCTCACAATCAAAAGCTGGAGCAACAAGGTCCTATGGTGTCTAATCAGTATCCTAAGACGATACAAAATGGTCAAATACAGCCAAATGCGAAGTATCCCGCCTATCAGCATCCTCCACTTCCCAAACAGAAACACTGCTTTACGATCCACTGCGGACAGTCCACTGCGAAGGTTGTTCCGATGGTAACGCAGCCTCCTTTGCAGACGCCAACAGGCATTGCGACCACCGTGAGAGCACACGTAACACCCTGCAATCTCTGTCGAAAGAGAAATGTACTTGAGCCAACACTATATTGCTCGGATTGCGATTTTTACATGTCGCGTTTCCGACCGACTAACAAAACTACTTGAGTTGCTTCGTATGAAGACGATTGAAAGACTTACCGGTTTCATCGAATGTCGATCTTCGTTGATGAAAAAGTAGCACCGCTCTCTTTGTGGTAAATTTATTAGTATATAGTATATCAGTATATATATATATATATATATATAAAATAACAAGTCATTGATGTTTATAAAAATCCAAAATATTTGTATTTTCTATAGTCGCGTTGTATTACAATTTAAATAATCTGTGTCACAAAATACAACACCGAAAATTAAGCAATGCTTATTTCTTGCATGCAATTTAATAAATTTTTACATAATTTCGAAAAATTAGATGTAAAATTAAATATACAGTATATCAATAATGTTTTAAATGACATTCGATGAAGTACCGAAACATATAAATATTATTTATATTATTTTGTAGAAATATTAGATAATTTTTGATTGAAGACCCTCATTGTGCAGCTACTAGTTATACTCGTATACAATTAGATGTGTACGATTAGAATATTTTATTATTAATGACAATTTATTAATTTTAACGACAAAAGTCATTAAACTTGAAAATTTAATAAAAATGTGAAACATTCTATTTTTCAATGTCGAAATGGGCCAATTAAAAGTAAATTGAATTAAAAAACAGGGTTGGGTAAGTTAATTTTTTTTTTTAATTAAATTAAAGTTAACAGCTTTAAAAATTTAACTTAATTAAAATACAAGTTAATCCATAATGAAATTAATTGAATTAAAAGTTAAGTTAATAAAAAAAGTAATTGAAAAGTTAAAAGTTAAATATGGTCCGAACAAACAATAAAAAAAAAGAAAAAGAAAATGTTTGATCGTCTTACATAATTTTTCGTATTTTTCCTTTCTCACAGCATATTTATTAAAGAATCTGATTATTTTTGTTCACAAGTAACGATTATACAACATAAAATTACTAAATTATATACTCATTATCCTCTCGCATTGTTTGAGGATTGACTTAAAAAAAAATCAAATTAAAAGTTAATAGTTACCGATGAAATGTAACTAAATTAAATTAAAAAATTAAGAGTCTAAAATGTAACTAAGTTAATTTACAATATTAATTAACTTTTTAACTTTTTAACTTAACTTTTATTTTTTTAACTTAGCACTGCCCAACCCTGCTAAAAAAGACTAAAGTTTTTTAGTATTTTATTGTGTTTTTTTACTAATTTATTCCCTTTTTTCACTTTCTCTTTCTCTCTCACACACATACACACGTACTCTTTCTATCTTTTTTATTGAGTTTTTGGTTATTCGACAACGATATGATAGAACAAGGGACGGAAGAGTGAAAAAGAAATCCAGAGCTAACATCTGATTTAGTAAAAATTATAATACCTGATTAATCAAGGAATGAAAGAGCGAAGAGAAAATCGAGTATGTGTCATTATATATTATCATTATACATATAGTATCATTACAAGGAATGTGGATCAACAATTTGTCATTGATCTATCCTTAAAATCGAGACAAGTTATGAAAAGATTGTCGAAAAGATCGTCCACAAACACAAAAGTATTGTTACAAATTTGATTAATACAGACTTATTTTGTATAATTTATATTATTTGTAGAAAAATTGTACTTAATCCTATCATTTTTGACATTTTTCAATGTACTTACAGTTTATTAAATTAGATATTATTGTAACAGGCGTAGACTCTAACATAACATTAGATCATTTGTTAGACATTTGTATTTTACAAAATAGTTCACCAATGTATTTAAATTACGTTATTCATATCTAAAGTATATATTTTTATTTGTATATACGTAAATATAATCACGCTTTTTTTTAAATCAGCACAATTCATTTTGTATGTCATAATTGAGCGAACTACATTTTTTATTTCTATACAATTGCATATTTTATTTTATTGCGCAGATGAGAAGTTGGAGTTGTGATACTAGCCATGCTACATAGAACTTATCTTGTTAAGATAGAAACTGTATTGCAAATTATGAGAGAAGAATAATGTAGGGAACAGGTGAAACTTGATCTCTGAGAATGCGTGGAGTTTATTTTATGTTAACAATCTTGAAAGTTACATTTTGTGTATTAACATACATTGCGTTACATTGTATTACTTTACTTACTTTTAATAGCTATAAGATCAATGTACAAATGTTCGATTTTATACTTTTTGTATGAGTATTTTGTTTTAAAAATACTTTACTTTTATTGTGACATTAATAAAATCCCTTTTTAATATTATTCAGTTGAATTTTTTGAACCACTATAATAAATCATGTCTATGATGAAAGAATATGTTTAATTTTGTTATGTTTAAAAATAACTATTGTTATTTTTAATTACAATGAAATTTAAAATTAATAATATATATTATGTTAATTATAACTAACAATCAATAAATTAAGGCTAATAGTTAATAACTAATTATTAATTACTATATGTTAATTATACTAAATATTAAATATACTAATTATTAATTTATACTAAACTGAACATTTCAATTAGACTACAATAATTTATTGTTCAATTTAATTTAATTATTTTTACATTATTTCCATAGTTGCAAACCCATGTAAAACGATAATTATAACCAATATAGGTTTGTAACTTCTTATGGCCGCAGCACAGACTCTTGCATAACGCATAATGCATAGTGCATAAGGGAATCGACCAATCGAAATTCTTCTTTTCCATGGAATGGGAGGAAAGGAAAGATTCTGATTAGTTGATTCGCTTATGCACTATACGTTATGCATTATGCAAGAGTCTGTGCTGCGGCCTTTATTGTTACCAGCTAATGCACTTTTTCATCTAGAGTTCTAGTACTAATTATTATGATTAAAGTTTCTATCAGCAGAAAGAAATCTGAGAAAAGACATGTCATATGATGTCCTCTACTGCCCTCTGAAGAAGTGGATGCAAACTACACAACATCTTTTTTTCGGAGCTTCAGATGAAAATAAATCGCTGAAATCGTTGAAATCTTTATTAATTTAATAAATTTATTTCAGCGATTTCAGTGATTTATTTCCATTAGAAGCACCGTAAAAAAGTGATATATATTGTAAATTATATATTTAAATTCATAAATTATATATATTGTAAATTATATATTTAAATTCACAATGCAATATGCGAAATTTGTTGAATTCTAAATACTAAGTTAAAATATGACACTAATTGAAATAAAGCAGTGATTTGTAATTCCTGTATTCTGTATGTCTATGATTCTGGCGTAAGTATTTTGTTTCTGATTAGATAATGAAGTAATAGTGCGGATTAAGAATGCGGAATAAGACGTAAATGATTGCAGAATTAAACAATTCAAAAGTAACAAAAAGTCACAATACCTCTATCTTTTGTTAAAAATATTGCGTACATTGCGCGTATTGTAACTTGTAACATAATTTGAAATATCTAAGATATAAATGAGTTGTGTGAGCGCGTAACGAATCTAAAAAATTAAGTCTATTCATCGGAGAATATAAAAAATATAGCGAATAGATTATTTTACTTCTTTCGTAATAATCGTAATATGTGCGTTAATATTTCGACAGTTAGACGGTTGGCGCACGGCCTTGGGATTTGTTTTGACGCGGTAGGACTAAGTGGGTATAAAGAGAGTGAAGCCAATCTTGGTTTTCCTTCCTGATTGGTTCCGCCATTTTACGATTAACTGTTAGTTAGAGGAAGACGACGTTAGAAAAAGAAAAGGTTAGGATGAGGAATTACGTCATAAATATTTGTCGTAAAATGGCGACTTCCGGTTAATTGGCTTCATCTCTCTTTATACCAACTCTAGGTAGGACAAGCGGGTAGCGCGTCATGTTTTCGCAGTTCATATGCAGTTACCGCTCACCGCGTAGTCATTCATTTACCGATGCTCGTGTAGGCAGGTAGTCGTGTCGCTCGTTTTCACATAATGATCCTTTTTGAAACATATTTGCGACAAATACTATATATCTATAATTGTAACAGATAATACATCGTTATTGAAAATGTGTATTAAGGGGATGCTAAAGTTGTTCTACTTTACCATCATTTCCATTCGGTGAAATATCTCCGAATTGAATTGACGGATTGCAAAAAATTATTTTTACAGAATTAAAGTACGCACAAACAGGACCTCAGCTGTATCGGATTTTAGGAGAAAATCGAAGAAAAGTTTAAAAATTCGCTTACTTTTAGCTCGTACAGCTGACACCTCAGGTCTATATTTGCTTCATACAAGAGTTTTATAGTTTATATCTTGAAAATAAGCATAGGTCTGAGGTCACATTATTGTAACGAACGATACCAAGTTTATAGAACTAAGATTGAAAGTCTAGAAGGAAAGTAATCCTACCGAATAGAAAATACGTATATACGGGTACTTTGCGAAGACTGGGACTGTCAACAGAGTCGAAATTCCGTGTAGTAATAGTTGCGCGGTCTTGCGATAGATGGTGCTGGCATATGTTAGATAAGGACAGATGTATGCGTTTAAGTGAGATAGAACGATATATAATATAATGTAAGAAATGAAACAAAGATGTCACTATTATCGAATTTGAAATTAAAAAAGTCTGCACTATCGACCTCGATCAAGTTCGGTAATCGGTTTAGGATCCCCTTAAGTATGATATCATTCACATACCGATTCATCAGGTAATTCTAACTTCTGCTTCGTATACTTCCTCTTGTCAACGCGTTTCCGTATCGGTAATTTTTATTTTTATTTTTTAGACAAATATCTGAAGCAAGTCTTAAGGATAACAACTTTCGAAAATGTTTGAAAGACATCTAAAAACGTCTTTTGAAAAGGTCTTAAAGACGTTTAGTTCAAGATGTCTTTCAGACACGCACGTTCTCTGGGTCTCGCATGTTGACCGATGGTAAGTCGGATCCCTCACGTTGTTGACAGATGTCGCCCGCATTGCTATCGGGTGAAAAGTGACAGGCAGCCACTTGTCGCTGCGCAGTTCCGAGCACGCGCCACGTCAGCTGATCGGCGCTTGCGAGCAATCACGAGATGTCAACTGTTACACGCAGGTGGTGCTCGATTCGTAATGGCGTACGACGGCTGAGGAGCCACGGGTGCGAAACGCGCACGGGTGCTCGAGTTTTCGCGTATCCGTCAAGACCGGAGTGGTGATTAAGTGCCGCGGTGTGTTGCACGTGTGTCGGTGTGTCGCGGTAAGATGAGCGCGTCGACTGGCGTGCTGCCGTCGTACCAGCGCCTCGCGAACGGCGTACCGGTGCCGTTGTTCTCGAGACGGTCCTTCCGTCCTCGCGAGAAGTACCTGATCCTTCTGGTATTCATGACGTTCGGTGTCGTGTGCTTCGGTGCGTTCTTCTACCTGCCGGATTTTCGTACCGGCGGTGCCGCCGTGAACAGTGTCTACCGCGTGTACCAGAGCATGCAGAAGGCAGGACCGGAGCTGCTGCTGCCGGTGCCACCGCGCGCCTCCGGCGACCTCAAGGACTCGCGTTCGTCCGCGATCGGACATCCGAACGCGGTGCCGCCGGGCCACGAGGGTAGCGATCACCAAGACGTACACCTCGTCGAGGACAAGCAAAAGCTGCAGGTGCAAATTCGCGCTCCCCTTAAATCGATTTAATCTCCTCTCGTTCGATTGTGTGAATGTCTTCTCTCGAACGCCTTGCCTCTTGAACGAGTTTCCTTGTCGTCAACAGGAAACACTTTTCTCGCGCAATGTTGAATTCCCTTCAGTAAACAGTACCGTCGCGGTAGAAAACACAAGGTGGACATGCTCCGTTTGCGTTAGGTTGTGCTCCGTTTGTTTACATACGGCCATTGTAATGTACATGGCTGACGCACGTGCGCGGACTCCACGCGCTGTCACTTCGTTCACGATTCCGTCTCAATGAGCGATAACGATCATCTCCGTTTATTTAAAACAACCGAACCAGTCGTCTCATTAATAGATATTAATTAAAGATATTAACATCTAATAATAATAATTGAGATAACCGATCTCGATGCAACGTTAATATGATCGACAGTTGACGTAGTATTTTGAGATTAGGACGTCGTCGTGGGAGCGTCTCTTGAAATATGGATCCAGATAGCACAGAGAGTTTAAAAGGAATTCTTTTTCTCAACTTACAAAATAAATTCTTGTTTGTATTTTGCCTGATTTCTGTTCTAAAAGTGTTCCTGAGAATCTCAAAAGATTTCATTTTTATGTTACTATATGTATATAATTGTAAGCTTTTTTCAGATTCAAAAGGTATTCTTTTTCTGCCCTTTTTTATTTCTTGATTTTGTGTAAGGATAAATCATACCTACTTCGATATTTATGAAAATTAAATGTTACTTTTATTAAATGTAACGTATAGACAAATATGTATATCAATAAATTTGTATATATTTTTAAACTTTTTTTTCATAGAATTTTGAATAGATTAGACTAATTCATATAAAGAATTCAAGAGGGTAAATTATTTTAAAGCTCAAATAGATCAGATGTGTCATCTGGAGAAATGTTCTTAAATCTTATTTTGTTGAGAATTGTTCGAGTATAGTCCCCCCTTTGCTCATTTTCTTATGTCTTTCCATTAAATGCAGACGCATCTTAAAACGTATCTTGCGTAACTGATTTAATTGTTTGAATTCGTCCAGATTAAAGTCGATCTAATTTCACTCGGTAAACGGGAGCAACACAATATCGGATATCTTTAGCGACTTGCTGTGCACGCCGACGTTGAAAAACTCTCGCGTTTTGTTTGCGCTCTTTTCCTTCCATTCAACGTGAGTAGGTCGCGCAAGGTCGTCCCGTGAACTTGCCCTTGTATGGCAATGCATCTCCGTGATTCAATATCTGGACGAAGATGGTCGATTATGTATCGTATCTTGAAACTAGATAAAAATTACAAAAAGTAAGCAAATTCACTAGAATATATACAGGGTGTAATTGAAATAACGCTCACTAATCGTACATTCCTAATAAAAAAGTCGAAAAGTCCTCTACCATTTTGCAATTTTCGCAATAGTTAACGAGATATTAATTTCTAAATATTGCCGAATAAATGGATAAAATCGATGTATAAGACAATTTTGAGATATCTTTCCGTGTTTCTTGAAATATTTTGAAGATTTTTCTTAAAGAACTCTTAAAGATATCTTAAAGCTGTTTTATACGTCGATTTTAGATATTTTACTCATTGGGTAACTAAAAAAAAAAATTGCAAAATGATAGAGAACTTTTCGTCTCAGTTTTTTTTATTAGGAATAGCACTATATGATTAGTGGATGTTGCGATTAGTGGTTTGTTTCAGTTATACCCTATATAATTTTATTGGTCAACATCTAATGAATTTGCTAAAAACTATAGCTGATGATTTTTAACGGGTTAGCAATTGTTTTAAAGAAAAAAAGGGAGAAAAACAAATAATATTTAAAGAGAAATTTATTTTTGTTGAAAAGATACATATTAAATTTGATATAGATCACGGATAAACAAATAAATTGTTTACGTGTGATACGTTTTCTATGATAAATTTACGCTTTTATGATAAAATTTATATAAATCAAAGTTTTGGCTGAGACGTTAATTGATACAGATAAACGTACTATTAGAATTGTATGTAGCAAATATGATTTATCTTGTTCATACGCGCGCGTGACTCGTCCTGCTGTTATTTCTGTTTCGCTGTTCTCTTTCGTAGGAAATAATAGTCAAGATTCGTTTTAAACGCACGTTGCACTTTTTCGTCATAAATCAAACGCGCGTTGTTGCAATCGATTTTTCGAAAGGTCGCTGGTCAAAACCTGTAGTAAATTACATCATTATGGCTGGCAATATCTTAATTTGTTGTTTAAAAACTGAGATTTCACGCCTGGTAGCTAAACCTAGTAGAATGCAATGTTTTGTTTTTTTTGTATTTATTCCGGGTCTTGGAACGTGGGAAGTGACTCGAATAAAGACATATGTATACGAAGGAAAATGCGATCTATTGGAGCAGCGTTATGTGAACATGCGAAAGAAGATATTCTTATTCGCGATAATATAAATAACATTATCGTTGAGTAGCGTTCATGCACGCACGTTGCGGCATTTGTCACACATAAGTAGTAATCATACTAACAATAAGTAGTTATGAAATGGCAATTATTGAGATATACAAGATAGATATGCAGAAAGTATTTATTTAAAAACATTGGCGAGAGAAAGATGTTTGTTTTATGACGGTTAATAATGTTGCATTATTTTCGTCGTCACTATCTCAATAATTATTGTTTCTCAGCAAACTTTTTCTCGGGGAAATATCATTTTACAATCTTGTAGAAATGAAATTAATTAATGAGACTCAATAGAAACATATTATTCCGTATACGAAAGTAGTTCTCATAGTTTTCTTTTTTTTTGTTATGATACTTATAAAGATAAGGCGTTCGAGAGCATGCAATTGTTCGGAGGTGAACAAGGCGAAAATGAATATACTTCCGTGGAATCTAGATTACAGATGGCATGCGTGATTTTCGTAAAAATGCATTGGTTTCTTTTCGTAGCAATGACTAATCCGTACAGTCATTTCCGTACAGTCATTTAAATTTAACGAGTCTATGGACTCCTGAACTTAATAAACTGCGGACACTCACATACATTTATATTCATATATATACATTTTTGCAAGTGATAGTGCAGTTTAACGGTGGAAAAAAAGATTGCAATATTAGTTCAGGATACAATCTTTACTTTATAAATACTGGAATAAATAAAAATAAAAAATAAGTTTTTGTTTCATTTTTTGTTTAATAAAGCAGAATAGCGAAAGCTGAAGCTTATTTTACATTTATGTCTTCTAAGTAAAAAGAGTATTGATTTTTTAAGTTTTAAATTTTTAAATATAATCTCTTGAGAGAGAGAGTCAGATTTTCGACTAACCTAGTTTGATCGAAAATTAGCAATGTGCATTTGCATAATTATTGTCTATTACGCATTAGAGATAGCGAAGCCAGTCATGGAAATTCAAGAAGTTTGTTGTGCAACATTTAAACCAAATACTGATATAAACAATTTTTTAGATTGAAATTATTTCTACTAAAATGTCAGTAGTTTGTTTCTTATTTATTGCTATATACGTGTGGATGTGTATATACGAACAGATTCTTTGGCTATTATTTTTATTAAAAAAATAAGTATAAATGAGCTTAATGAATAGAAAGTAAATGTGCAAAGTAAAATGCCCAAAAATAATTTTAAATATATGTTATACATTTTTTCTATTTCAATTATATTTTTATATATATTTTTTTAAATAGCAATGCCTTACGATTAAATTGAACTCATGGATTTCTATTTTTTTTTCAAATCGAATATAGAAATACAAACGAAATATTTGTTCAAAAATTGAAAAAAGCGGTTATATATATTTGTATATTCAATCTAAATAAATCCAATATTCAAATGTAAAAATGTAGTAGTACAAATCAATGCATTTCGTGATTAAATGTCATATTCATTAATAATTATTAATGAAAAGTGTACTGTATGACCTTCGCATGCCATCTAAAATGATCGCGGAATACATGTCGATTGCGCGCTGAATTTTTAGGCAAAAATCAACGAGGAGTATCAACAACAAAAGACATTAGAGAAACCGGACATGGGTGAATCGCGAGTGCGTACAAGTAGTTCCTCATCGTTGATAGTGCACAAGGAAGAAACGGTTTTGGTGACAGTGCCACCAGCGCCTGCGGATAAGCTGCCATTAATCGTCGGCGGAGAGGATAAGGACCACATCGCCAGACAACGAAGGGACAAAGTGAAAGAGGTGAGTCTTGGTTTAGAAAATATTTGCATGACAAACTATAAAATATTTGCGAATAAACAACGACAAATGTAGGGATGACTTATTGACCATATACCTACATATAATTTGAAGCTCTATATCGTACATTTTAATTAAATATTTTTAAATAATACACAGTAAAACAGTTTGTGTATTTGTATTGGAAACGGTCCACTCACGTTTGTGTTAACAATTTGTGTTGAATTTTCTAATATATTCGAATGTTAATTTAACATAATGTGATTATGTTATGTAAAGATTTTTTGTGAAATTGATATTCAATGTTTCTTAGTGTCAAAATGACATAATTTATGAGTAAGTGAACAAGTAACATAAAAATGTGTTTTAAAACGTAAATTCTAAGACAAATGAATGAAATATGTGTTAATTTAATATATCATAAATGTTAATTTTCTGAAAAAAATATGTTCCCACGGTTTGTTTACAAACTGTATTATCTTTCTTTGTTCGTTGTTATCTTCCTTTGTATTTATTCTCTCACATAATATTTATGTTATAATACTTTTCTAACATATTCATCTTGTGTAAAATTAACTCAAAAATTTGAGTGAATCGTTTGGGACATGCGATTTATGTTAAATTCAACATATTTTTTCCAATTGTGTATGCTTAAATGAAAAATGTACAATATATATAATACTTTTTATGTTTTAAAAGACCATTTCTACGAAGAAATAGAAAAGAGACTTCTACAACATAATTATTCTCATAATCGCTTGCCATTGGGCAATATATTAATTTTTTGAGCATCGCGTTGAGTATTTTTTGAATAGCAAACTTATTTATTTTAATATTAAATTAAAATTATATTTATTTTAATGTAATATTAAAATAAATAAGTTTGCTATTCAAAAAATACTCAACGCGATGCTCAAAAAATTAATATATTGCCCAATGGCAAGCGATTATGAGAATGAGATTATGTAAAATTATTATTTTATGAATAAAAAGTTTCTACTTAATATCTTTTACAATAATTATTACGATATAAATTAATATTGTACTTGTTATAATATAATACAATTTGATTTTATTATACGATGAAACAAGAAGTAGTTTAAATATTTTATAAAAAGAAAATTTGTATTAAAATTGATTAATTATATTCATGATATATTGGTCGAGGAAGGAAAAATTAATATTTGAATTAAATTGATATAAAATTCAAAATTATTTAAGAAATTATTATGAGCGATTTTTTGATAAATTTTATATTACAAATGTGAAAACGTATTAAGATCGTGTTTCTGTTATTTATTTTGAATGAGGAATTCCCATTTATTGCGATTTTATGGAAATCAACATTGTCAAAACTCGAGACTATTTAAATAGTATCTTTCCATGTGATTTGCGAAAAATTATGTAGCGTTTCACGCATCATCGAAGAAATGCCATCATTTTCACATGAAAGAGAAGTGAGAGAAGCTGTTTTTTCGTGATATAGTAATTTTGCTTGCGCCGATCTATGTCGTGTTTTGCAAAATAATGAACCGGGATTTTTAAATTGACCCCGAGAAGTTCAATCTTCTTCTACAATGCGCCACTCTACGCTCTGCATGCAAATTGCTTCTATAAAAACTGTAGGATTATAAAGGACTTCAGCCATAAAAAAACACCTCTCCGCTGACTTGCACATTCTATATATGTATAAGTATATACTTATTTCAAAATTGAGTTTTTATATACAATATAATATATATATACATATATATAAAAACTCAATTTTAGAATAAGTTCAGAAATTGCATAATGCACACTTAAAGAAACAGATGAGTCTGTACCCGCAAGACCCTCGCGGCCCGAGGGACCAGCAAGACCCTTCGCCTGAGCAAATAAAAGTGACTGAAATATGAAAAAACTTACTTACATTTTTAAGTGCTACATACAAGGTGTTCTGGAAATCGTGATACAACTGGAAAAAGGGCTACTGACTCTACATGAAAAAAATAAGTAAATAAAATTTTGTCATATGATGCTTTATTTTTTTTTTTTCAGAAAATCGACTTTATATTTGCCAGGTACGAATTCAATTGTTCAATTAATTATTAAAGCATCAAAACACATGTTAGGAAGCGTTTATAGAAACCGAGATAGAAATTTATTTCGTTGGACAAGATTGTGTATTCGACAGAATGGATCATATTCCTAACAATTTGTAAAGTAATAAAATTTATCATGCTTGAATATCTTGTTTTTATTGTGCATTTTCGATTATCCAGTACAATATTAAATACAAACATGATCAAAGATAATAGTCTGCAGCGAGATAAAGTTAAATGCACACCGAAGCGCAATACGTCGAATATTCGAAATCGATTTTCTCGAAAACAAAGTCTCATATGAAAAAATTTTATTCTACATTTTCGACATACTTTTTCATGTAGAATCACCTCTTTATTTGGTTGTATAATTTCCAGAATATTTTGTATGCACGTGCATATTTCATATATGTATAAATATATTAACATATAATATATTAATTATATATAAAATCAAATTTATAAACGTTTTATATATACCTTTGTGTATATTTTTAGTATGTTGATGTGATATTTTTGAATATTTTACGGAAAAAATGAGGTATAACAGCCTTAACCGTCAACAGTTTAATTGAAAATAATCTTATTATTTCAATGACGATATTAATAGAACAAATACGCCATACTCTTGTTTTAATAAAATGTTATTTATTTCATTATATAATACTATTATTTTACAAATACGATTATTTTCAATTATAGGCTGCTGTTGGCTTAATACAACATAATTTTTTTACATTTTGTTTTTACATAATAATATTATATATATATCAATATTAATTATTCAAATTATAAATATATAATTTATTAATAAAATTTTATATATACAGGGTGTTTCCAAATTAAATGGCAAAACTTCGGGAGCGTGTAGAGGAGTAAAAAACTAAGAAAAAAAGTCCTATAGACATATGCTCCTTTTTGCTTTGTTTCGCAGGAAATCACGAAAAAAGAAAAAAATATATTTAATTTATTATTTTAATTATTTTATTTATAAACTTTTTAATGAAGATTTTGTTCGAAATGTGCACCTCTTGCAGCAATACAAGCATTGCATCTGTCAAACACGGCTCTTGTAGCAGCCAGGCACTGTTCTTGCGATATTCTGTTCGCTGCAGCTACGATACGATTTCTCAAATGTTGCTCTGATTGAATAGGCGAAGAATAAACTTCTTGCTTCAGAGTACCCCATGCATAGAAATCTAATGGCGTTAAGTCGGGCGAACGAGTTGCCCAATGTACTGCTCCTCCACGTCCAATCCATCGTTGTGGGAATTTTCTATCTAACCAGGTTCTAGCGACTCTGCTGTAATGAGCAGGGCATCCATCTAATTGAAACCACATTTCAGTACGTTGTTGTAATGGGATGTTTTCTAAATAGTCAGAAAATTCATTCTCCAAGAAATTTAGAAAACGGTCCCCATTTAATCTTGCAGGTAAAAAAAACATTTTTTTTCGATTTCTCTGAAACGGAGCAAAAACGAGCATATGTCTATAGGACTTTTTTTCTTAGTTTTTTACTCCTCTACACGCTCCCGAAGTTTTGCGATTTAATTTGGAAACACCCTGTATATAGAGAGAGAGAGAGAGAGTAAGTATACTTTTAAGATACATATGTACACATTTAATTCATCTTCATTAAATTTTATTAGAGAAGGAGATAGAAGGCTAGAAAAAAGGAGTTGAGAGAGAGAGAGAGAGAGAGAGAGAGGGGGGGGGGGCAGAAAGAGAACGGGCATGTGTTGATAAGATTTTTTTATGTGCTTTACAAATTACTGTAAAATTTCACACAATATAAGTATACAATTTTTAAATTGCTAAACGGTTTAACTAAAATTCATTGCATGGCAGTGTAAGCTGATAATTTGTTACTCAACTAGATTTTCCATGATATCGGCATTCGAGGTCGATTTTATTTAATTTGGTTCATCCACCTTCCGTTTTGTTCTTTTTTCTGGACTAAATAAAAATGTATGGAATTTGCAGTCTCGTTTGATTTGCAATTTTGCGGCGATATCGATTCCAAGCGCAATTTTATAAGCGCATGTTATATTTTAATTGGGAAATCGCGTGCATTTACGGGAAAGTTTTAATTACCTCGTTCTCGATATAAAGAGATAATACAACTACTTCCTTTTTCCTTTTTTTGGAAACCGGAAATTGCGATTATTATCGGCGCGTTAAATACGGTTATATTTGAATACGGTCGACAATAATGATCATCAATCGACGCGTACATACGGTCTAGCAATTAGGTTTGTGCTACATTCGTGTACGAATCGTTTGCCATTCGTCATTTGATGCGAGATAGGATTTGAAGTCACGCGATATCCTGTGCAACGTGGTAGTAGCAATAGTGTGGAAATATCAAATCACACAATTTGCGTTGCTCTGTTATAACTTTTGTCAGAAAAACCTGTCTTGTTACGAATGGAACGATTTACAATTAAGGATAGTTTTTTTAATGTAAATTTTATCGGAGAATTTATAACGTACTATTCTTTAAACAAACATATTTCAAAATAATGTTATGTTCAATTTGATTTTATTAATTATATGTTGGTTTTATCTTGTAATGACATTCGAAACAATGTGTTGTATTGAGATTCATCGTTAGATTTATTTGTACTATTTGTTGACGTTTTTTTTTCCATGATAATAGCAATATGCATAAAAGATGTCACAAGATTTTTTTTGTTGATTATATATTGTTGCTTTGTATTCATTATCTTCATCATCTGATTACGTCTATTCATTTCGACGTCATAGAGAATTTTCTATTCTTTTTCATGCTAAAAGTATTCGCAGATATTGTTATCGTACGACTAGATACGTTGAACATAAAATAATATTACACATAATTAAAAAATACTATTATTTTAATAAATAAAAACGTTATTAGTGGGAAAATTCTTTATTTTTGTTTATTTTTTTTAAATAGGTAATGGACCGACAAAGAATTTAATTTTCGATTAAAGCAAACGCGAAAAAATTTTTTAAATGACAAAATTTTGAAAGATAAATGTAAAGCGTAAAAAAGATTTAAAAAATTCCTACTATTTAGTTGAAATCTATTAAGCACATAATAAAATGAATACAAGTCTCTTTTTTTTAAATGAATACGATTCTCTTTTTTTCTGGAAAACCTAATATTTATTATAAAAATTGTTTATTGCTAAGGCCATTAATTGATGTTGGTTATTATTTATGTTATTGCGCGCATACTGTGAGTGCAGTCGCTTTTTAAAAGACTTTTCATTACGCTAACGTGCATTAATTACTACCCCCTTTGGCTTTTAGCTAGTGTTTGTACATTGAATCCTAAATGTATAAAAAAACATTACGTTTGAGTATCACTACTGTTACGATGTGAAAGTAAACTAGAACGCGCTTATAATTTTTTAATCGCATGATTTATCAGTTGTAACTTGCGGCTACATTTCAGTAAATTTTCACCGATTCACGTATAGGGTAAAAGCAGGGATTATGGAATAGCTTTTTTTAAATTAACATTACTCCGATATAAATGCATATGAAGACTTTAAATTTACACATAACTCTTGAGGAATATGTTAGCTACAACATCCAATAAACGAAAGTCGCCAAAATTTAAGTCCAACGTCAATATTAACAAAAAAGTCAAAAGTGAGAAAATGGGGGGGATCTAAATGGGATGTAATATGGAATACCGATGAAGTTTTGACCATAGTAATAAATAACACAATAAATGAAGTCCAAATTTGTTTATTTATGTAAACTGATCAAGAAAAATAGAAAACTGTTCACATTTTTAGTATACAATAACACACACTGAAAAAAAGATTGGCTGCTGCAGTAAATTAGATGGTAAAATATGGCATAGTATTTTTAATTGGCTACAGCAGCCAATTTTTGGTTGC